>NC_086252.1:38931993-39172160 GCF_021018805.1 Prinia subflava | reverse complement strand
CCTAACCCTAACCCTAACCCTAACCCTAACCCTAACCCTAACCCTAACCCTAACCCTAACCCTAACCCTAACCCTAACCCTAACCCTAACCCTAACCCTAACCCTAACCCTAACCCTAACCCTAACCCTAACCCTAACCCTAACCCTAACCCTAACCCTAACCCTAACCCTAACCCTAACCCTAACCCTAACCCTAACCCTAACCCTAACCCTAACCCTAACCCTAACCCTAACCCTAACCCTAACCCTAACCCTAACCCTAACCCTAACCCTAACCCTAACCCTAACCCTAACCCTAACCCTAACCCTAACCCTAACCCTAACCCTAACCCTAACCCTAACCCTAACCCTAACCCTAACCCTAACCCTAACCCTAACCCTAACCCTAACCCTAACCCTAACCCTAACCCTAACCCTAACCCTAACCCTAACCCTAACCCTAACCCTAACCCTAACCCTAACCCTAACCCTAACCCTAACCCTAACCCTAACCCTAACCCTAACCCTAACCCTAACCCTAACCCTAACCCTAACCCTAACCCTAACCCTAACCCTAACCCTAACCCTAACCCCTAACCCTAACCCTAACCCTAACCCTAACCCTAACCCTAACCCTAACCCTAACCCTAACCCTAACCCTAACCCTAACCCTAACCCTAACCCTAACCCTAACCCTAACCCTAACCCTAACCCTAACCCTAACCCTAACCCTAACCCTAACCCTAACCCTAACCCTAACCCTAACCCTAACCCTAACCCTAACCCTAACCCTAACCCTAACCCTAACCCTAACCCTAACCCTAACCCTAACCCTAACCCTAACCCTAACCCTAACCCTAACCCTAACCCTAACCCTAACCCTAACCCTAACCCTAACCCTAACCCTAACCCTAACCCTAACCTGTCGCCATCTTGAGAGTGGTGTCACGTGACTTCCGCCCCCTCGCCATCTTGAGAGTGGATTCACGTGACTTCCGCCCCGTCGCCATCTTGAGAGTGGATTCACGTGACTTCCGCCCGTCGTCGTCGCCATCTTGGTTGTGGTGAAGCCACATCCGGTTTAGCCGCCATCTTGAGAGTGGTGCCCCCGAAGGCCCCGGGTCGCTGGTTACTCAGGCGCCTCACCAAAATGGCTGCCTCAACCGCACCGCGGCGCGGCACAGCGGGCACACAGCTCTATCGCGCCGGGAAGCGCCGCTGAAAATTGTTCCCGGGCGGCGCCGTGACTTCCGCCCCGTCGCCATCTTGAGAGTGGTGTCGCGTGACTTCCGCCCGTCGTCGCCGCCATCTTGGTTGTGGTGATGCCACATCCGGTTTAGCCGCCATCTTGAGAGTGGGTGCGCGTGACTTCCGCCCCGTCGCCATCTTGAGAGTGCTGTCACGTGACTTCCGCACCGTCGCCATCTTGAGAGTGGTGTCACGTGACTTCCGCCCGTCGTCGTCGCCATCTTGGTTGTGGTGAAGCCACATCCGGTTTAGCCGCCATCTTTTTTGTGGCACCCCCGAAGGCCCCGGGTACCTGGTTACTCAGGCGCCTCACCAAAATGGCTGCCTCAACCGCACTGCGGCGCGGCACAGCGGGCACACAGCTCTATCGCGCCGGGAAGCGCCGCTGAAAATTGTTCCCGGGCGGCGCCGTGACTTCCGCCCCGTCGCCATCTTGAGAGTGGTGTCACGTGACTTCCGCCCGTCGTCGCCGCCATCTTGGTTGTGGTGAAGCCACATCCGGTAGAGCCGCCATCTTTTTTGTGGCACCCCGAAGGCCCCGGGTAGCTGGTTACTCAGGCGCCTCACCAAAATGGCTGCCGCAACCGCACCGCGGCACGGCACAGCGGGCACACAGCTCCCTCGCGCCGAGAAGCGTCGCGGAAAATTGTTCCCGAGCGGCGCCGTTTTCAGGGTCGGGCGCAGGCAGTTGGATCGACGCCCATGGGTGGTCCTTGTCTTTTCCCGCCTTTTCTGGCCGCCATCTTTGGAAGGTCGAAGGCGGCTCGACGAGCTGCCATCTTGAGCGGGGCATTAGGTGACTGCCCATACTTCCGGCTGCCATCTTGTTTGTGGCTGAAACCATTTCCTGTTGGGCCGCCATCTTTGTTGTGGCACGGCCAAAGGCACCCCGGTTTTAAAGGGGGGTGCCTGACAAAATCGAGAAAGGAGAAATTAGAAAGGAAAAAATTAGAAAGGAAAACATTAAAAAGGAGAAAAATTAAAAAGAGAAAAATAAAAAAATAAAAAATTAAAAAAGAAAAAATTATAGAGGTAAAAATGACAAAGGAAAAAATGACAAAGGAAAAAGTGACAAAGGAAAAAATGACAAAGGAAAAAATGACAAAGGAAAAAATGACAAAGGAAAAATTAAACAATTAAGGAAACATTTAAAAATACAAAACAACTGCAAACATAAAAATAAAACATAAATCTAAATAAAAATTTAAAAGTTATTGAAAATAAAATAAAAAGTGAAATCATAACTATAAAATATTAAAGTAAACTAAAAATCGAAAAATTAAAAATTTGAGGAAACATTAAAATATTTTTTAAAAGTCAAAACAAAAAAACATGTAAAACTAAAACACAATAAAATAAAATAGCATGAAAAAATACAACAACAACAACAACAAAGGAATTCAATAAATGCAGCTCTCCCCTCCTTCCACTGCCTAACACAGCTCCAGGAGTGTTCTTGACTGTGATGCAGGGATAGGGAAAACAAACCCAGTGCCTCCCACAAATTCAGGTTTTCTAGACAACCCCCAGTTTTACCGGGAAACCAATTCTAGCCAAGCCAGCAACTCCCCTGGGATGAACATCTGCAGTACCGCGCTGTGTCCACAGGGCGGCAGCACCGCGGCCCGGCCCGGGGCTCCCCGCGCGTCGGGGACACGCAGACAGGGACCCCCGAAGAGAACGTGCCCAGAAACCCCCTAAAAGAAACGCCCCGAAAGACATCCGGCCGCCGCTTAAAAGAGAACCCCTGCCACCAAGCAAATTCAAACCAAAAAAACCCCTCTGTTTTAAGCTCTATTCCATTATTTCTTTACATTTAGTATTTTGATATTGATCATTACCATGTCTTTTTTCTAGTCATATCTATGGATATAATATATAGACTACTGTATATAATATAAGTAATGAGAAATATTATAGATTGCATTTACTTACGATATTATTTTTCATATTTATATTTGTTTTATTATATATATTCATATTTTTGTACTTAGTTTTTAAAATTCGTGTTTATTGCTGTATGTTTTAAACTCTATTAATTCAGTAACCTAAACACGACAGCACCCCAATTAAGCAGAATTACATTAGCCTGGTTTTCTAAGGGGGAAAGTGGTTTTAAATTAAAATAATATTGGTATAATTTCTCTTTCTCTGTTCTTTTGTGGGGTTGGTGGATTTTTTTTTTTTTTTAATATTTGTTTTGTTTTGGATTTCTTTGTTACTAAACAATGAGAGTTACAAGATCAAGTCTACTTTGTTTTCTCGCTACCTGTGAAATACACCTCGATTCCAAGGTAATGTTCCTGATCCTGTAAATGGCTACAATGAGAATTGTTCGGGGGAAAAAGGAAAAAGAAAAAAGAAGGCCCCTTGGTCTTTAGAGCTTTCTCTGTTCAGGATTTCTAATTTAGCAGAAAATACAGAGATTTCTCTAGCTGCACTCTCAATTCTATCCGGACGTGGAGTGGACATGGATTTCATTTGTCACCTCCTCTGTTCCCACCAGCCAAACTTCTACATACTTGGGCTATAAAAAAGTAGATAAAAGAGTAGAGAGAGAGGAAAAAACCAAACCAAACCAAACCAAAGCAAAACAAAACACACCAACACAAAGAAAACATGAAGAAAAAAAAAAAGTTTTCAAATAAAATTTCAAGTAAAACACAGAAAAAAATAAAATTAAAAAGTTAAAAAGGAAAAATTAGAAAGAAAATAAAAAGCAAAAATAAAAAGGAAAAAATTAAAAAAGAAAAAATTAAAAAGGAAAAAAATAAAAAGGAAAAAATTAAAAAGGAAAAAGTTAAAGAGAGAAAAAAAGAGGAAAAAATAAAAAGGAAAAAAATAAAAAGGAAAAAATAAAAAGGAAAAAAATAAAATAGGAAAATTACAAAGGAAAAATTACAAAGGAAAAATTACAAAGGAAAAATTAAAATAGAAAATTTTTGAAAGAAAAAATTTAAAAATACAAAAAGACCTCACTTATTAAAAAAAAACCCTACATAAAAAATTCAAAGTAATTAAAAATAAAAAAGTATAATCAACTTTACAAAGAGATTCATTATGGCAATTCAACACTTAGCAAGTTTCCCTGGGAATTTACAGACTTGTGGGCATATGGTGCTGAACAATGCCTGATTTACCAACATGAAATTGGTACATTTCCTTGGCAATGTGCCCTGAGCAGTACAAAAATTCCAATCAGCATGGAAAATATGAAAAAAAAAAAATCCTTTACTAAAATGAGAGAGAGGAAAACCAGCAAATCCAAGGAACAAAGAACATCTAAATCCCAGCTTGCCTGGAAAACAAGCTCAGGAATTTCTAACAAGGAAAACTTTTGCAGCTTTGGAGGAATTTGGTGCAAGTTCATGGAATGATGATTTCAAATCTGCTTCCCCTGCTCTGATTTTAAAGGGAAGCGGCATTAAACACGTCAAGTTACTCCTGTCCAAGAAGGATCCCTATTTTGTGTGAGTAACAATCCCAAGAAACTCCAGTCTTACTTGTATTTGACATCTCAAAGTCTCAGCAGAGTTGGGAAGTTTCAATGAAACAAAAGAGCCACAATGCCTGGAACAACAAAATTCTCCTTGGCCAAAATCAGGACATTTATTTACAAATCCAGGGAGGAGGAGGAGGAGGATGACACCAGGAACACACTCCAGCTGAAAGTCACCGTTTATTGGAAAAGGCAGGAAATAAAATGGACACTCTCTGGTTCTGCTCCAGCAATTCTCCGGGAGTTGGAGAGAAAAGTGGGAACCTCAGACCGGGACAGGGCATTCCAGGGGCTCTGCCTCGCAGGGGCTCTCTCCTCTTTTGCCAGCTGCCTGCAAGAGGAAAAACAACGGGAGTCAAGTGTCAAACCTAGGCAGGATGTCCTTGGTTCAGGCAGATGGAACAGGCCCCCCCACAGAGCGAGTCCAGGCTGGGCGCTGGGGAGCTCCGGCAATCGGGGACCGCCCGTGGCACCAAAGGGCTGGAAAAGCAGCCCCGGCTGCGCTGCCCGGGTTTGGTGCTGGCACACGGCAAGGTCTGGCCACAGGGGCAGCACTCAGAGCTGGGACCGCAGGAGAACGGCCCAAAGCCGGGTCCAACATCCAGCAGTGCAGGCAGCACACCCCGGGAGAAACTCAGGGGGGAGAAGCCCCCCGGATGCTCCCTGCACACTCCACGTTCCCGGCCTTTGGCAGCTGTGCCAGGGCCTCCCTCAGAACACCGACCTCACCGTGCAGCTCCTGCTAAATAGGAGAACCTGGGGAAACCACGCAGAAATCCAGGCATTTCCAGTTCTTGAGAGCCAAAGCGGCAGCAAAATGGGTGCAAACTTCGTGCTGCTGCGCGAAGGGAAAACAAACCCAGTGCCTCCCACAAATTCAGGTTTATTAAAATAATCCCGGTATATTTTCTCTTTCTTTGTTCTTTTAGGCAATGGGTTTTGGGGCTTTTTAGTGGTTTTTATGGTTGTTTTGTTTTGTTTTCAGACCCTGAGTCTGAAGGTACTGGTTCTGCTCAGAACAGTTCATTTCCAAAAAGCAGTGAAACTAGGAAAGGTGCTTCCAAGAAAAACGTGGCCTAGGAGACACATGCAGCTGGGTTCCACAGTTCCAGTCCCCCTCCCAAAGGCTCAAGATATTTCTGTACTTGCAGCACAGGACTAGGAATCAGGGTGAACGCAAACTGGTTTGCTGGCTTTTCTTCTGCCAGAGATACAGAGCGGAGCTTTCCTGTTCCTCGGTTTCTTTTGTGTGGTAGCAGGGGTAATTGCAAGTGTTAAGAAAGTGATCAAAAATATCCATAAGCCTTCTTATAGTGATTAAAAATATCCATAAGCCTTACCATAAGGTAAACTCAAGACAATTGCTGCTGCCTCTATTTATCTGTCTTTTGAGTTGCTCACAAGGTGATCCTTCGCAAATGCTGGCGCTGACAAATCCAGCAGATACATACAGCAGCCCCAGAAGTATGTGTGGGCATTTATGAGTATTGATGTGGGCACTTGCCTCCCAGATTCTCATCTGCATGGGAAATAGATGGTTTGACAGGAACAGATCCTGTCTCAGCTTGGCCAGTCCCAGCTGTCTCTTACTAAAGAGTCACAGAGACCAGGAATGCTCAGGCAAGAGGTAATTCCTCAGATTTGCTGGATGTAAATTTGGGAGAAACATGGTAACTCATAGCTTGTACTGCTGGAACTCCCTCAAGATCCAAACCACAGGCTCTGTTCTCCTGTGTGCTGCTACCAGTGGGGCAGAGTGGGGAAATTCATTCTGAGTTTTTGGAGAAAACTTCAAATCTCACAGTAAGTAAGTAAGTAAGTGCTAGGTAGTGTTAGGTAACAAAAAAACCACAAACAAATCCCAAACCCAAAGAAAGGGCTCAAACCTGATCTCAGCAATTCTTTCCATTCGATTCTCTCCTCGCTTCTTTCATCCTGTGAAAGCTCACCCGGCTCTAACATTCTCTGTCCACACAGTAACTCTTTCCAGCCTTGGTCAGTGTCAGAGCCACACACTCAGCTTTGGCTGGACAACCTTCAGCTTCCACAGTCCACTTCCTCAGACTGTTCGCTCCCAACTCTTCCTACCTGCAGTCACAAGATTTTAGTAGAGCAAAACATCAACCTGATTTACCATGATTCATTTATGATTACTATTTCAAGATAAAGTTACAGCAAAAGCATTAAGTCCATTTCCACAGGAGGCAGAAGAAACATGGCTAAAAGTTAAATGAAGATCTGGAGAAGTGAATCAGAACGAACTAGAAACAACTGATCCAATTTCTGAGACAGCCAGAGGAACCTAATGCTGTGCTTGATAAACAGAAAATGCTAACTACCAAGAAAACTGAAGGAAAAGTGGCTAAAAGTCTTGCAGAGCACAAGACAGCAATTACAGGAAGCAGTCCAGTACATGTTACAATGCACTGAATTGCTCTGAGTGGAATAAGCTGTTCTGCAGAAACCATTGAAGCATATTAAGACTTCTCAGAGGTGATTTCAACAAAGAATGATGTAAGGTTAAAACTCACCCTGTGCGGCACCTCTTGCAAGACAGCTGGACTTTCAAGAGGAAGCAGCTACTCATGAATGCGAGCTTGCTTTTCCAGGGTTCCTGGCCTACAGCTGAGATGCCACAGGTTACATCAGGTTACAGAGCACTTCCCACTCTGAAGCCAAAAATCCAAACACAGCACTCCTTTAGAACCCTGAGAGACAGCCGTGGATTCTGGGGATACGGGATACAGTGAAAAATGGCACCAAGACACCAAGAACAGTGCAGTGCTGGCAGGCAGAAGCAGCATCCCTTTGCCAGAAAATGCCATTCTGCAGCCAAGTTAGTGCATGAGAGAATTTTACTACCATGCAATAAAAAAAGTACTCTAGCAGTGGAATGAAGAAAAAAATCTCCAAACCCTGTCCAGAGTACCAAGGGGAATATCCACAGCAATACAGCAAAATAAATGGGAACTTCAGAAAAAAAAAGAGACATTAAAACCAGTCCAGATGAACAACCACTGTGTATTAGGACAATGCCTGCACAAAAGGACTCTGGTGCGGAGCCTTAATTGAGGATACAGTTTTTAATAACCCCTTTGAAGTGCTATAAACCAACTAAACCCAAGCACACTTTCATTTTCTAGACAGATTTTAAGACAGCTGAGTGAGAGTCTCAAGCACGTACTCAGTTGTCAGAGTTGCCTTTGCCCATCTTAGCAAGGACAGAGCAGATGTGGCCAGCACAGGGCAGAGCCACCCCAAGTCCTGCCCGAGCCCCTCTGGCCACACTCCCTGCTGATCATGCGGACCCCTAACAGGCTCCAGCCAGGCCTCTTTGGTGCTTGGTTTGTGAACTCTTCCAATCAAATGCGAAGGAACCCTCTAGTGCCCTGGACCTGGTGATATTTTCTGGGCTGGAATGCAACTTCCCACACAAAAGGCAGGCCAGGTTGGTTTGTTTTGGTTCTTTTTCTAGGATGTGCCTTACACAGGTGATGTTCCCTACAGCTGAGCACTGGGATGCCAACAGCACCAATACAGAAAACCACCGTGGGACAGAGCAGCAGAAGACGCTCCCTCCAGCCTTGCCAGAGATGTAACAGGAGCACCCTCAGTGCCATGCCTGGTGAGTGCAGTGGAGCTGGCAGGCTGACCCATAAACATTCTGCACTTACCTTTCAACAGAGTCAGTACGGACACAGAACAAATCCCTCTTGCAGTCGAGATGCCTTGAGGCGTGCATGTATCTGCTGCCAAGGGTCCTGGAGCAGCCAGAGCAGAGTAGGGTTTCTACCATGCTGCAAGCAAGGAATAACATTTATTCAGAAGAAAATAAGGCACCTCTCCCCATCCCTTTTCTTAAAAATAAAAAAAAAATTTAAATCATGCATTAGAACTTTTTTAACCTTTCATTCATGCTTTACACAGTATAAATGATGAGCACTCATCTTTTAGCCTGAATTTGTATCAGCTCCTCAGGCTGGCTAACCTCAGCAAGACCAAGACCATCAGAATCGCTGAATTGTGGAAGGGGCCTTCAAGCTCACCCCATTCCACCCCCGGCCCTGGGCAGGGACAGCTTCCACTATCCCAGGGTGTTCCAAGCCCCGTCCAACCTGGCCTTGGGCACTTCCAGGGACACAGGGGCAGCCACAGCTTCTCTGGGGAACCTGTACCACGGCCTCACCACCCTCGCAGGGAAAAATTTCTTCCCGACATTTAATCTAAAGCTGCCTCCCTTGTCCATCACTACATGTCCTTGTGAGAAATCCCTCTCCCTTAGGCCATACGCGGCTTGTACAGCCCACCCCAGATAAGTGCTCCAGGGGCTCTCGGGCCACACGAGCGCTCCGGGCCCTTTGCCGGTCCCCAGCGCCGGGAACCCCCGACTCCCCCGGGACTGTGTCCAGCCAGGCCCGGCCCTCACCATCCGCACTCTCCGGGGAGCTCGGAGCCCTTCCGCCCCGGGTCCGCGGCGACGCTGGCGGCCGCAGCTGCGGCGGGAGGCAGGGAAGGAGGCACGGCGGCAGCGACCGCGGCGGCGCGGGGGTGGCAGCGCTGGTACTCACTGCGCAGCAGGATGGGACCGCTGTCCTCGACACTGAACCCCAGGTGCGGGTGTCGCCCAGGGGGCGCCTGCAGCCGGCGCACATGAACACCATGGGCGTGGGGGCCGCGTCCGCCCGCCGCTCCTGCTGCTGCCGGGCCCGGCCGGCGCCCGGCTGCAGCAGCGACAGCGAGCGCTCCAGCTCCGGGCACAGCGCCATCGCGTCCCGGCCGCCCGCCCGCCGACGGGCCGGCAGCGAGCCCGACAGCGCCTTGGAATCGCCCGCCGAGAAGGCGGCAGTGACGGCGGACACCGCCCCGGGACCGCCCCGGGACCGCCCCGGAACTGCTCCCGTTTTTTCTTCCTCTTTTTTTTTTTTTTTTTTTTTTTTCCCTCTTCCTTCTGTCAAACAAAGAGGAAAGATGTGTCGAATACACCTGCAGCAGAGCCTTGGTTCGGCCGCGGCTATAGGGTCCAAACCGGGCGAACTCGGCGAGGTTCGGCGGGGCTTGTTCGGTTCGACTCCATTCCAGTCGGCTAAACGCGGTTGGGTTCGGCTGTTATCGGTTGCACTCGGCCATTTTCGGCCGTTCAGCTTAACTCGGCCGATCTCGGCAATGCTCGGCTCTTTTCGGCTGTTCGGAGCTCCTCGGGTGTTTTCGGCTCTTCGGCTACACTCGGATCTAACCGGCACAGCTCGGCTATGCAGTCGCTTAGATTCCGCTCTTCGGGACAGCTCGGCACGGTCGAACCGCACTCGGTGCCGCTCCCCGCGCTCCCGCAGCTCCGCTCGGCTCCCTGAGGGCGGCGCGGGCCGGGCCGAGGCGCCGCACGGGCAAGCGGGGCCGGCTCCCTTTAAACACGCAGGGCTCGGTGTTTTCCTGCTGCCGAGTCCCGCGGGCGGCCCGGCCATCGCACGGACACGGCCGGGAGCGCGGAATCGAACAGGAGCTCCCGGGCAGTGACTGCACTCGGGCACTAAGAACCAGCTTCCAGCCCGGGGCCCCTTGGGGCCGGGCACGGGGCAGAGCTGCAGTACCGCGCTGTGTCCACAGGGCGGCAGCACCGCGGCCCGGCCCGGGGCTCCCCGCGCGTCGGGGACACGCAGAAAGGGACCCCCCAAAGAGAACGTGCACAGAAACCCCCTAAAAGAAACGCCCCGAAAGACACCCGGCCGCCGCTTAAAAGAGAATCCCTGCCACCAAGCAAATTCAAACCAAAAAAACCCCTCTGTTTTAAGCTCTATTCCATTATTTCTTTACATTTCTTATTTTAATATTGATCATTACCATGTCTTTTTTCTAGTCATATCTATGGATATAATATATAGACTACTGTATATAATATAAGTAATGAGAAATATTATAGATTGTATTTACTTATGATATTATTTTTCATATTTCTGTTTTTATTATATATATTCATATTTTTGTACTTAGTTTTTAAAATTCGTGTCTATTTCTGTGTGTTTTAAACTCTATTAATTCAGTAACCTAAACACGACAGCACCCCAGTTAAGCAGAATTACATTAGCCTGGTTTTCTAAGGGGGAAAGTGGTTTTAAATTAAAATAATATTGGTATAATTTCTCTTTCTCTGTTCTTTTGTGGGGTTGGTGGATTTTTTTTTTTAATGTTGTTTGTTTTGTTTTGGATTTCTTTGTTACTAAACAATGAGAGTTACAAAATCAAGTCTACTTTGTTTTCTCGCTACCTGTGAAATACACCTCGACTTCAAGGTAATGTTCCTGATCCTGTAAATGGCTACAATGAGAATTGTTAGGGGTAAAAAGGAAAAAGAAAAAAGAAGGCCCCTTGGTCTTTAGAGCTTTCTCTGTTCAGGATTTCTAATTTAGCAGAAAATACAGAGGTTTCTCTAGCTGCACTCTCAATTCTATCCAGACGTGCAGTGGACATAGATTTCATTTGTCACCTCCTCTGTTCCCACCAGCCAAACTTCCACATATTCGGGCTATAAAGGAGTAGAGAGAAGAGAAAAAAAAATTGAAATAAAATTTCAAGTAAAACACAGGAAAAAATAGAATTAGAGAGGGGAAAAATTAGAGAGGGGAAAAAAAGAGAGAGGGGGAAAAAAGAGAGAGGGGGAAAAAAGGATAGAGGGGGAAAAAAGAGAGGGGAAAAATAGAGAGGGGAAAAATAGAGAGGGGAAAAATAGAGAGGGGGAGAAAATAGAAAGGAAAAGTTAAAAAGGAAAAGTTAAAAAGGAAAAGTTAAAAAGGAAAAATCAGAAGGGAAAAATTTCCCACAATCCCTGGAACAACAAAATTCCACTTGGCCAAAATCAGGACATTTATTTACAAATACAGGGAGCAGGAGGAGGAGGAGGATGACACCAGGAACACACTCCAGCTGAAAGTCACCGTTTATTGGAAAAGGCAGGAAATGAAATGGACACTCTCTGGTTCTGCTCCAGCAATTCCCTGGGAGTCGGAGAGAAAAGTGGGAACCTCGGACCGGGACAGGGCCTTCCAGGGGCTCTGCCTCGCAGGGGCTCTCTCTCCTCTTTTGCCAGCTGCCTGCAAGAGGAAAAACAACGGGAGTCAAGTGTCTAAACGTGACTAAAAAACCCCTCTATCCCTACACTTACTGAAAAAATAATAACCAATACTCTATAAAATTAGCCAAACTAATGAACAACATGAAAAAATCTGGACTACTAAAAAAGATGCATCACTACCCTCCAAAAAATACCTAAAAATCCATCAATACCCACGTTCCCAAAAATAAAAGTAATATAAACCACCAAAACAACAAACAAATCAAACTACAAAAATAAAAATATCACAATTAAACTTAAATTAACAACACCAAAAAAATTTCCTAACGCAATAACCCCATAATGCCTCAAACCATCCAAACAAAAATGCCACCTCTTAATACACACAAAACAAAAAGATCAGTTGAACCATAAACAATACCTCCCACATTAGCTGCAACTATAGAACATACTGCAATCAAACAAGCCAAAGAAATAAAGCCCTAATAATCCAAGAAATCAAAATCCAATTCAAATATTAATATACCCTAACAAATGAACTACATCTCACTACCTGAGACCCACCAAAACCAGCACTACCTACTCACCATAATAAAAGCCACAAGCACCACGAAATCAATAAAAACCTGCCCTATACCTCAGGCTACAGCCCATGACACCAATGTAAATCTTAGAAAACATTTCTTTGAAATACAGAACAGCCCACCAAAAAAAAAAAAATCAACAAAACTCCAATCAAACACAACCTGATCAACACCTCCATTAAGAAGCATAACATGAAATCAATAGACCACATCCCTTGTCAAATCTCATGTCCAAACAGAGTAAAAACTACAAAATAAATTATTAAAAACCAGCTTAAAATCACTAAAAAGAAACTTTTTGAAATGAAAAACGGCATGTAACAAAACACCCAAAGCTCCACCAGGCAAGCTGGCCTTACCAATCTGAACCCTTACATACAATAAACAAAAACAAAACCCCAATAATACGTTTCAGAGGTTTATTTTAAAAAGCTATTTAAATTAATTCTACCTCAAATACAAACACATCCATCCATTAAGTTATCTACACTCCAAACCCAAATGACACAAAATAAATACCAAGAAATAAATCAAAACCCCATATAGCACCAAAGAATGTAATATTGTATAAAACCCACATACACAACGCGACATTCCCGTTCCAGCTGGGCAATTCCAGGGAATGAATGTGCTGGGAGCGCTCCCCGCGAGGCGTTCGGGGCCGGGGCAGAGGCGCCTCAAACGCAGCAGCACAGCCCGATTTAAACCCTTCAAATGCTGCCAAAGCTGAGCTTTTCTTCAGTTTAAGCCCTAAAACTGAGGCAACAGAGAGCGCTCACCTCACCCTAAACCAATACCACGGCCAATAAATGTATTATCCTCCTCAATTTAATCCCCGACAAGAACAGAAAAGGAGCTTGTTTCCTCACATTAAATCTCTCCAGTGATGGGAAAAGGGAGATTTTTGCCTCAATTCAAACCCTTTAAAAAGAGCAACAACGGGGCTTCGCAGCCACTTTAAACCTTAACATGATAAAAACGGTGGGGGTGTGTGTGTGTGTTTACCCTCAGTTCAAACCCCGAATACAGCAACAATAGTTTTCCGCTTCTATTTAAAATAGGACACAGGGATTCCCTGTCAACTGATACCCTTAACACCCTGGATAAGCCAAGTTTTCCTTCAATCAATACCCTTAAGATCCCAGGTGAGTGGGGTTGCCCCCCAGTTTAAACACACAATACCAGAAGAGGAGTTTCATCTCTCCGTTTAAACTCCTTTGGTTCTCATAAGCCCCCATTTTTTTCTGGGGACACCAGAAAGGGATTGGCAACATGAAATTGAAAATGAGAAGATCCCCCTCTCATCGCAAACCCACTCTGGCTCAGCTGCTGCTGCCCCGTCTAGCACAAAGGTTTGCCCCCAGCACCTCCTTCAAGCAATGCCCCACACCCAAGTGCAATCAGCTGCTCCCCCAGACCCAGTGAGAGGCTCTCACCATCACTCCATGAGACACCCCCGGGAGCCCACCATAAGCCTCTCTCTTCCAGCAGCTCCATGCCAAACTAAGCTGAGGGAAACCCCTCTTAAAGCAGCTTCAGCAGGAGCCGCCCCCTCATCACCATCACTGTTGGGGCTGCTCTGAGCCTTCATCATCCTCACAGCTCTCACTGGGGCTGCTGCCACTCTGAGTGTGAGGGCAGGGGGGACTTGCTGCTCCTTCCCTGGACAGTTCACTGTCAGCACTTGACACACTGGGGCACCAGACTTTCCTTGTTATGGATAAGGATCCCTCTTCTCCTGCAGGTGCCCAGGGCTGAAATTGGGATTCTACCTCCAAAACTCTGTGTGTGAGGTTCATCATTCCTAAGGAAGTTCCTAAGGAAATTCCCCAGCAATCATTAGCCTTCATTTACAATTTTTCCTTCGGAATCATTACTAGCTTGTCTTTCTGTGGAAGTGTTTCATTGAGAGTTCAGGAGCTGGGTTGGCTTGTTTATGATCTAGCTGACAAGCCCAGGCAAAATCCAAACACCCAGAATGACTGGGAAATATGGAGATGGTTTAAATATTCCCCTCCCCTGCAACTTTGTTCTTCATTGCACATCCCCAGAGCAGATTTACTCCATCCTTTCTTCCCAACAGCGCCTCTCCATCACAAATCCCACTTCTCAGACACAAACCAAACAGAAATCTACTACAGGTGTTGGCCTGGAAAGTGAAATTCTTGGTACACCAGGCTACATGATTAAAACACACCCATGCATTGACGGTCATTGAGGGAAAGCTTTTCAGTGGAGAAAATTGCCTTTTTGGTAGCCCAGAGAGTAAAAAAGGAACACGAGTGGGCATGGAGAAGGATGGAGAAAAAGAGTGCCAAACACATGGAAAGGACAAATGGATACAGTACCAAAGAGGGAAACAAGGAACCAGAGAGGAAACAACCACAGCACCTGCCGGTGAGGGGAAGACGGGCGAGGTGCTGCACAGGCTGGAAGGACGGAGGCTCACCGAGAGAAGGGTACGATAAGTGCGAAGGACTGGGTGGCGACTGCAGACAGGTACGGACAAAAGGATGATGAGAGGGACAAAGAAATAGAGTCACAGTGCAGCACAAAGGGAAGAAAAGAGGAAGGAAGAAGAAGGAAAGATAAAGGTATGGGCAGGGAGGGAGGGAGCCAAAAAGCAGGACAGACCAGGGAGAACGACTGAGCAACATTTATTAAATAAATATTGAGAGTTTATTCCTTAAAAGAAAAAGAAGAATGAGAGAGTAAAGTAGTGAAAGAGAATGGGAGGGGGAGCACACAGGACAAGAAAGGAACACAAGATGCACCTATATATGCCAGTCTGGCTTGACCTTTGCATGCGTTGCTATCATTGCCTAAGAGGTGATGAATAGGCATTTTTTTTATAACATCCAGGGATTACATCCACTTTCTGAAAGCATCCAGACACAAATACTAATCTCTGAGTATGACTCCCACAGCAGAAAAGCCTGATTATAAAAGCCTATTATATTTGACGAGGATACTCAACCCATTTCCTTGACAGTCAAACACCAGTAAGCAAGGCCTTCTGTACCTGAAAGGAGCCTACATGAAAGATTAGGAGGGACTGTAAGGGCCTGCAGAGACAGTGACCCACAAAGACTGTGCTGTACCTAGGCCCATCTATGTTCCTGGCACTTTTTCTGCATTTAGATTTTTTGTTCAGAAATTACCATGTGGCCAAATCTCTGAGTCTGGCAAAACAGCGTTTAGTGCTGAACTGATGTGACAGTCACTCAGAATCGCCCAGAGCATGAGCCAGCTTACAACCCTGGTGAAACTCAAGTGACACCAGCTGATGCATATGCTCCAGCTAACACACTGTGGCTGGGCTGTAGGTTTGCCTAGGTCAGGAGCAAATAGTCAGAGCTTATCTTCTCCTGGTTTGAGGCCTGGTTTGGCAATAACACAACCCTCTGGTAAAGGGTCAGTGTCAGTGCCCCAGGGAAGACTGTCCTGAGCCCCAGCTTCTGTGTTAGCAGCGGTGGGCAGGTGGAACTCACCTATTTCCGGATTCCAATCCCTTTGTTTGTCATTCCTGCTTGTTTCTAGGCACTGAAAGTTCATTTCAGCTATTCTGAGAGAGCACTAATTGGTCCATGGATTTAAGGAAGCAGCCAGTCTTTGGGAGTGTGTGTTGCCATTCGAGCCTTGTCCAGCATGGGGGCACAGGGGGAGAGGAGTAGGACAGGGAGTTTTTACCAGGCCTGTGCTCATGGGCTGCAGTGGACACCTGTGCTGGTGGAAATGGAAATGGGATAGTGTGAAATACAAAGTTATGTTTCGTGTCAGGGAAGTGAAGAAAATCTGGGTAGTTGTAGTTGTGGAACACGGCCATGGGACAGTTATAAACATGAGTTCTAACAAACAACCAAGGAAAGCATGGAAGGAGTTTTTGAATAAATCTTTTGCTTGCAATTACCTATTATAAATCTCAAGCTATTCTGTAATAAGTGTCTTTTAATTAAAACTTTAGAAGCTTGCTTTGTATTAAAGAATTTTAAACTGTAGTTTTAGAATGTAAAAAGGCTTTTTAGACAAAAGAAGGAAGTAAGAATGGTCTCTGGCCTTCTCACAGAAGGCTGGAAAACATTCTGGATACGAAAGAAGGATTTCAGCTTGCTGATTTATGGTTCTTCAAAAGGGAAACTGGACATCACTATCGAAGGTTGACAGACCTGGAAAATAGAAACTGGACCCCACATCTGGAAGCTGGACCCCACCACCTGGGATGCATATCCTGGATGTATATCCTGGAATATTGAAATCTGAAATAGATCACAACAGAGTATAGAATTTGAACAGGAACCAAACATTACCACCATAGATTTATGATTGTTAGGAATTGAATAGTGACGTTAAAAATTAGAAATGGAAACTGCTAAGAAAAGCTCATGAATCTGTATGAATACAGCCAATAAAATACCAGCAAGTCCAGCAAATCAGTGTACAGTGGGAAGAGAAAACCCCTACCACTGTACCCAGCGCTGCATTTGCTCATTATTTACCGTGCTAATTATTCATTTATTAAATTGAATTGCTGCTTGACATATTGGCCTTGTCAAGCATTTCATTTCTAACAATTGAGGGAAAAACAACTTGATGGGACACAGCTCTGGCACCACATCTCCTCTTGCTCCTGCAGTCATGGAAAGCCACAGGTAGAAGTACCTCAGACCGTGCATCCCTGAACACCGGGACAGCTGGAGTTTTACCCAGATCACAGCGTCCTGCCCAACTGCTCAGACACAAGCACAAGCCAATCACTTTGCCCAGCACTATCCCTCATTTTCCTCCCATTGCTCCCAAATCCTCCCAAACCCCACCCATGTCTGTGCTGGGGCCAGTGCCTGCCCCAGGGCCAGTGCCCGCCCCAAGCCCAGTCAGAGTCTGTCACCCAGCCCTGCACCAGCTGCCACCCCCGAGAGAGCTGGAATACACTGAGGGCTCAGCTCCCCAGGCTCTCGAACTCCCAAACCAGTCCTTAGATGCACAAATAACACCCAACCTCCCCGTCACAGCAAACAGCAGCACTTCATCATCCCCAAGGAACTCCAGCATTCACCTCTTCACCTTTTCCAGCAGACACGGGTAGGACTGGGCTGTCAGAAATGGCATTCCCATGGCAGTTAATCCCAGCAGAAAGGAAAAAAGAAACCCTGCATCCCTCTGACCCCACACAGTGGGTAGGACCAGGGGCTCTCCAGTGCAGAACCCCAGGGCCAGAGCCTCTTGGCTTTGGCTGCTCATACACCAAAGCTTATGGCATCACTGGGCCCACTTAAATGTTTTTTTCTGTCCTGGAGAAGGAAAAAAAAAAAGAAAGAAAAAAGAAAAGAAAAGGAAAAAAAAAAAGTAACCCACTGTGGAAGTCAAAGGATCCCAGCTTTCACACCTCCCTTTTGACTGCTAACTACAGTTTCTGGTATAGAAACCACTTAACTGCACATCACTGAGCTGCAACCCGAAGCTGCTCACAAGCAGGCTAAGGCAAGCAGTGCACACAGCACCAAGAAGCAGCGCTGGGCTTTGGGGAACACAACTTTATCAGGTTCTGAAGGGGATGTCATTTGGGAACAATCCTTGCTGACTGGAGGCAATTCAGGCCGCAGGAGCAATAGGAGACCACGAATGCCTAGAGGCAGCATCGCCACAACTGCGTGATTTGCGCTTTGGCCACCGTGGCCCCACAAGGGCAGGACAGGCCTGAGGCGGTGGCGCCCGGGGAGCGGTGAGGTCCTGGCCGCGGACCGGGACCTTTCAGCCGGAGGCGGTGCCGCCCAGCCCTCCCGAGGCACTGCGCATGCGCAGCTGCGGCCGCTCCCTGAGCAGCGCAGCTTTTCCGGAATGACGTCATCCGGGCACTGCGCACGTGCAGCCTCGCGCCGGGCGCTGCAGCCCCGCCTGTCCGCCAGCAGGGGGAGGCAGCGAGCAGCCCCACAAGCAGCTTTCCCCCTTGCTGCGCAGGCGCAGCTTCCCACCGTACTGCGCGTGTGCCGCTCTCCAAGTCGTTGCTGAGTCCTTTGCTTTTTTGAGTCCTGTCGCTTATGTGCACGCATTTTTGCTGGGTGTTTTTATGTTTGAGGAGCTTTGTTGCTTTTTAATGGCGTATGCACGGCGCTGCAGAGTTGTGTGCACGGGTGGTATCCTTATTTGCAGTGCTAACTAGCAGAAGAGCCCAGCCCATGCTTGGGTTTGGGAGGAGTGCAGCAATGCACAAGATGGAGGTTCGAAACAAGGCAGGTCGATGCTGTGCCACCTGGCAGATGAGTGTGGCACAGAACAAGAGACTACTACACACACAGTAGCAGAAGTCAGAATTGTGACAGGGGAAAACATCCTCTCCTTCTCACCTCCCACACAGCAGCCCGGGATGGACACTTGGAGCACATCCAGCAGAGCACTAAGACCTCTGCAGGAGCCATAGCCCTGAAGACTCACGATGGAACTGAACACCGTTGCATCGTTGTGAGCCTCACAGCTCTTAACTGGCCCCAGGACGGGATGAGGCACTCAGTTCTGCAGCTTGTTCCCATTCACACCTGCATCTGTCATCAGTGGCCTCATTAAGGAGATCTGGGCCCACCACTGACAATCAGGTATGCCTGAACTGCTAGAACAAGCCAGAGTTACTCCTTACATCTTGAAGCCCAGTGAACAAACAGGGCACACGCATGTGGGGACAAGACAAAAAGCATATTTGCACAGCTACCTGCATAGATACACATGCCGTGTGCTGACAAAAATCCACTTGGATGTACCCACAAGAGCTTGCACAGATAGGTGACAGAGATCTCACAGCACAGCTACACAGAGGACAACTAATCTGGCTGGTCCCAGGCTCTACCCGTCTATAGCTGTGGGGCATCAGGGCAGCTCTCCTCTGAGAAGGCAGCTTGGTGGGTTTGGTGGCAGCTTTCTTCCCAACTGGTGCATTCAGACACTCTACTCCTCACCAGTTCCACTGTGGTATTCCCCCACATCATTCTTCCATTTGCACTGAAGCTCAACAAGGCTGTAGGACACCAAACGTGTGTGTATCATTTCAACCACATTTGTACATGGAGCTCCTTACATTGCTTACCTTCGTGGAATGGTGTTTGTTACAAAGACTGAAGAAAAAAATTTAAAAATGTCCTTCACATCATCAATTTATTAGGGTATCAGAACCCATGCTTGTAACCCCAAATTTACTGAGTGCATATGAAATACTGACTGTTTTACTGTATGACATTTTATTAAGCTGTACCATCTAACTCAGCAAGGATTGAACATTTATTATAAATTTCAATTCACCTTCTTCAGAAATGAGTTAGAAACATCTTCACATATGCCTGAAACTTCACTTTTCAGATGAATGTCCCAGAGGTGTATTTCAGTTAATTACTGAATAATACTTGTAAGTGTTGGCACCAAATGCCTAAAGTTACCAGAACAGGCATAGAAATACGCCATTTCCTTAGCATTTCATTTTCTCTCAAGTCTTACAGATGACAGGCCAACTCATGTCATGCTAGCAAAGTTAACTCTAAAAATCACCAAGTTCATTTCAGCTGGTAAGGCACATCCTTTCATCTGCACAAGTTATTTTTACACACCATAACAATAAACTAAACTCAAGGCATTTCAACATGTTGCACTCTTTGCAGATACATTGTTACTGTGGTAATTACAAAAGTAACACATATCTGTAGGAAATACAATTCTAGGACATGTATAAGAATTTATTGTACCACCATTTATAGAAAGCATTTCAATCCAAAATGGTCAGAACAATCTTAAATATCTGGGTAAGAATTTATAAACATTAGTAACAATATACCACAGAATACAGCTTTCTATGTTTTCAAGTGTAAGTTCTGGTAGATATCCACATTTAAATAAAATGGACCAGTGAAGATGCATACCTCTTTTGTCTTTATTTATAAAGAAGTGACAACACTAGAAAACACATTGATAACCAGTGCTTTGAACAGTGAAAGTGGGATCTAAAAAAAGTCTGATTAAACTAAACAACCTTAGGTCTTTGTCAAGTTGCATATCTGCTAGGAATGCTGAAATGCAAGAGTTTACACCTGCAATATTCCATAATGGAACAGCCACATGATATCAAATATAATCTCAGATTTCCAAACTGGTACATAAAAAAGCCATCACCAAGTATTAGAAGACCACTGCAAGTTCTTATTGCTTTTTCAGTTAAATAATCTTCAAATGAGCCAAAACCCAAACAATCTCTACAGTATCTTGCTTATCTTCCCGTTCACTCATTAACAATGGAAGCAATCAGTTATATGATGCAGCAAAAGAGGCATTTAAGAACACCCAAACAAAACTTATTTAAGTACATGGGCCTCCCCACCCTCCCCCTGAAACCCACTATAACCACTTAGTGCCAGTACAGGAGCAAAACTCAGTAAGACAAAACCCGAAGTCTGACTACAGTAAGAAGAAAACACAAAGGGAGATAGAGCTTCCTTAAATATTCAGAATCTGATCTCTTCCAAAACAAAGCACAACATCCTCATAATTTAAAAAGGGAAGTTGCTTTCTATGTATCTAATCCTCACACATGCTGAGTAGTTCTCAAGTCCACTGAGCTCTGCTGTGCAGCAGTTGATTTTGAATTCAACAATGCTTCAAAAACTACAGTAATATTCAATGCGCATTTTACTAAGGAGAGGAATAAAACAAATGCATGTTGATGTTTTTCTTGCCAGTTCAGCATTTCTGCAGCAATTCCATTTGTTTCTTGCAGTATGAAAGTTCTACCAGCATCAGTCTTCAGAATCGTCTTCAGAAGCTGTTGGAACAACAGTGTAATCAGAAGCCTTGACAAAAATGTGTGAAATTAAAGCACTTTAGGATGAGTAGAGGAAATAAAGGTGATTTTATAATATTAAATAGCAGACTCTAATACCCAGCCAAACCTTGCAAAATCACATAGCTTAATTCTTAAATGCATCCCAAGTTGGAAAAAGACAGCATTTTCAAATCAAAACTCAACAGAACATACAATATGCAGTGTCCTCCTACTCTTCTTCCTCAAAATAAGAAGAAGAAAACTTAATTACGCCAGAGATTCAACTTCTATGTAGTGTTTTGAGTGGCTAATTCCAGCAGTAGTCAGAGGAGGTTATACTCAATCCATGACAGCAGCACCCAACATAAGGGAAAGAAACTACTCACTAAGATAACAATTTGGATACTAAAATACCTAGAAAGATGCAGCAGTCTAAACACAGACCTAAATTTCTTCCTTTCTATCTATCTATCTATCTATTGCTTAATGCAACCTAGGCCTACTTGGAAGCAGCTCCTCTCTCCACTCCTGTCCTTTCAGCATATGCAAGATGAACACAAAGCCCACATATGCACAGAATTTTGTCATTGCAAGGTGAGTTAAAAGACAAATACACACTTGTGAACTATGATAGAAAAGTCAGTACACACATCTACATTAGGTTTGTAAAATGTTAGTTTGTCTGTAACAGGAATTTAGTGTGTCCTCTTAAGCAAGGTCTGCAGGCAAGGAAGTATTTATACTGGAGTAACTTGTTCCATCCCTGAACACCAAAAGAAGAAAAGTCTGACTCCTTGCTTCTTCAGTTCTTAGAAGAGAAATGTAACTGAAGCGCACCAATAATAAATCTAGAACTTAGTATTCCTCACCTGCAAGTTAAAGGCTGAATCAAATATTGATTGCATTAAGGAATAAAATGACACTCATTATTTTTTCCTCTAGTAAGGATGCATATAACTTAATGAATTCAAAACTCAAACCCATCTTTGTCTGCTCTGATTGTAGAAATATTCAGTTTGAACCAGAACTCCCTCTTTCACACACACACTCCCACACCCACACCCATCCATTCTTTGTAGTATTCCAAATACATCCTGTGTACTGAAAACCAATATACAACTGACAGACACTCACATGCAATCTAGGAAAAAAAAAGGTAGACCAACTACCCTTCTACTGCCTATTCAACATGCCCAGAAATAGATCCAGGTTATATTTACCAGAAATTTAGATATGTCAGCATATAGTTTTGAAAAAAGCTGTTAGATGAAAAGTAGCCTAATCCTTTGCCAAAATTGGCAACCTTTAGACTTCATTCACGAGTGTGATAGATCTGGTCAAGGAACCCACACAACCAAAAAGTGGGTGTGAATGGAATAAACAAAGGGGAGAAGAGGGCAAGAAAAAAAAAGGGAAGAAAAATGGCAATACAAGCATCTAATTTAAATGCAGTAAAACTCAATTCTCAATGTTTCTTTCCTACTCTTGTAAAAGGCAACAACCTGAAAGTCACCACTTATCCTGTAATTATGAATTACCAGAACTACAATAATAACCAAACTGTAACTAGTAAGGAATTTTGTTATCAACTGCAGATAACACTTCTGTGGTCTAAACAACTCTGTGCTGTTGGGCAATTGATCATGGAGAATTAAAATTGGTTCCCCCTCAGAATAGTTCTACTGATGATGGAAAAAGCACTGGTGAGTAAGGTTTTCAGTAATTATGTTCAGTATTATGAATCTTGGCAAGGAGGATTGTACTCATTAGCTTTGAGTTGATCTAATGGGAGGGGAGGGAAAGAGGGGAAGCACCTACTTTCAATATCTTCCATATGTGCCTGAAGAGTTCTTGCAAGGTTAATAAACTAGAAACAAGGCAGAGAGAAAGTAGTTTAAAAGTTGCAAAGTTATCTGCAGAAATTTGCAACAAGTTAGCAAAGTTTTCTTCACTTTTTACATCCCAAAGCTTCACGGCAGATCTTGGTTATCCTAAGCCATTTGCCCAACTTACAAAAAACAATGCAAAATTTAATATAAATCCCCACACATTAGACTTCAAATTGCTATGGCACAGTTATTTCAGCTGTAAAATGTTTATGGTAGCAGCTTATGACATCATCTTCATGTTCTACAATATGTAAAACACATCAATTTTGAAAGCAGCAAACATAAGCAAGTGTCAGTTTAATGAAAACCATTCCTAAAAACTGTAATGCAGAAAAACATAATTACGGTAAGGACTTGCATTAGTTAAATCCATTTAATTTAATTCACGACTAATACAACAAAACAAAACCTTCTAAATGAATGTGATTCATGAAAAATGCATAAACACAAAAGTTTTTGTTTACAATTAAATTCTTGGGACCAGGATTACTGTTAGGCAACAGTGGCAGTTTGATGTTAGACGCGTATGGTATCAAAACTGAAAGAAAATTCCTACAAATAAAAAGTCTCAGCCAACTGGTTTTCTTTTGTCACTGCCAATCTGCATCACTGTTTCAGTTAGAAGTCCAGATACTGAGACACTGCAGATAAAATGAGTTTCCACAGCTCATATGCTTGGTATCAAACACCAGCATTGGTGCTCTCATGGTGCCATTTAAACAATGGTTTAAAATGCAGCGTCACACAAAAAAGTATGTAATGCCTCCTCTGATGAGAAACCAGTAAAAACATCATCTTCAATACACTCAAGCTAACAATCTATGCTGGATGCTGGCTACGATTAGATCATGTGTCTTGTGTCTCCACACTTACAGCACAAAAACTGGACCACAGAATACAAGCCCTACGTGGATCTGTACATAAAAAAGGAACACTGTTCTAATACATTAAGAGATTAGATAGAGCACAGTCCTGTCTCTTCTGAAGATCTAGTACCTGCTAACAGTTAACCATTCTCATATGCATTGGATAAGCTTAACACTGTCACTTCTTTGTATGAAAGCAAAAAAACTAAAAATAACTGGCTTTTCAGGAGCTCAACTGACTGAGAGCTGATTAATATCTAGTATCAAATAAACACGTAGAATACATTAGGATTTATGAGTGAATCCCTGTGCAGAAAGAACTCTGTATGCTGATCTCTTACTGGTTAAAGGTGTACTTAACACGTTCCTAAGCCAGGCCTTTCAAGTGATGAGAATGCAGTCAAATGCAACTCGTAAGAGTTTGGACTAATGCCAGAGAAATCATATTACAGCTATAGGCTGTTGCAGAACGTTAATATTCAAGTACATGTTTAAGTGTACTTTGGTAGACAAGCATTGCAAGTTCTAGACCTTTGCAATATAGACTTGCATAATGAGAAAATTAAACGAATGAGGTAGTCCAGCATTCTTAACTGCATGTTTGGCACAGAGAGAGGCTGACCTTCTAGTTGTGCATAAATTCACAATAATCATGACAACATGTATGTTAAATGATGAATTACAAACAACCTTGACAAAAAGCATTCTGTAGCAAGAGTACCTGCAACTGCGTAGTACCTTCAGTTTCTAATCAAACACAGTGCACTGACAAGCACAATCCATTTTAGACCTAATTTTGTTTAAAAAGTGTGTTTCTTGGGTATGTACCTCCTAGGTCACTCAAAGTAACAATCCTTCCAAACTCCTTCCCAGTTCTCTGTGTGAGCAATTCCTGCCAGAAAATCACTGCATACTTACTCTGACGCGTGTGCTGGCTTCATTTGCAGTTCCTAACATATCAGAAAAGCGCTGCTCGCATAAGTGTAACAACACTACAAGGTAGAGACCAGAGCTGATAAATTCATAGTCTGCCTTAAAGGAGATAAAAGAAACATTCAGAATGTCAGCAATACATCTGCATATATCATTCAAGTAGAACAACAATTAGATTTTAATGGAATCATTACAGATTTATCTCCAGTCGTTCCAAAAGAATGAGGAAAATGTAATACTAAAAATTTAGGTTGCTGAAAAGCTATTTATACTTCTGGTCCTTCCCATCCACCCCAAATATAACATGTTATCCTTGAAGATAAATAGAGTTCTACAAATTAAATCTCAGTCAGCATGATTAGCTCAGAGGACAGAATGTGTGAATCAGAGTATTATATCACTTGGGGAAATAAAATCAATATTGCTGGTTTCTTCTCTGTGGTCCCAAGGCTTTACAGAAAGCCAGACCAAAGGAATATATTTTAAGAATGTCATGATGTTATAAATATTTGAGAAATTCCTTTACCTGCTAAGGTAAGAGAAAACCACAAAAAATGCTACTGCTGAACAGATAATTTAGTCAACTCTTTAGGAAAAAAATTTCAAAGTTCTTATTTCTGTTAAAATGCAGTGACAACAACTGATAAGCACTAGTACTAAAACCTGATGACACTCTTGAGAAAGACTTTTCAGAGACTGTCCCAATTGATAGGAATTCTAGGGCAAGTACTAGGGTACTTACGCCAGAATTCCTATCAATTGTACTAGGGTAAGAACTTACTTTAAATAATAAATAAATAGAGGCTGATTTTTGCCCCAAAATTGGTATCACTTGGTATTTCTAGTATCATTAGTCTTTGTATATTGTCAGAATACAACCCAAAGAATAGGGAAAACCCCTCTGAATAAAGTCCATTAAAAATGCCAGCTTTGTGTTATTTACTCATTTTTAAATACTACACAATCCAGTAGTTCTAAGATATTCTATTTTAAATAACAAGAGTAATACCAACAGGCCTCTGATTATTTTTAAGTTAGGAAATTATGTGAAGGAGCAGTTACAAACTGCTAGAACAGAGGTTAGTTTCTACCACTCTAATGAAACAAAAGAAGTTCCTAACTGTATGTTTACAACAACTGCTAATCTGTGTTCAAAACCAGCTAAAAGTGATGACAACTCCTGACTTCATGTGAAATTCAATCTAATCATGCTAGAATTCACACTGCACCTATGTGGCAGAGACACTGGGTTACAAAGCTAGATGACAGATATACAACTAAGAAAAGAGATATATTATGCTAACTGAAAGCTCAGCTCTAGGAAGCGTAGCAGGAAGGTAGTGGTAGTCAGAATACTGAGGAGAAAACTCTCTTCCACATTAACATTACTTTATATGTGTAACAGTCCTGAAATGGAGATGCATTTGGCTTCTCTAAAGACTGCCCTCCCAGCACTAAAGCAACACTTACCAAACAAGGTAAAATATACTAACTTGTTCATTTGCATGTGCCCTATAGAGTTCATGAATGTCAAAGTCTTCCAGATTAAGATGCAACTTCTCCTTGCACAATTCACAAGTTGTCACTGCTTCCAAAGAAGAACCTGGTGGGGAGGCAGGCAAGGGGAAAACTCAGTGTCAGGTTTCAATAATCTGTAACAAACGACACACTCACATACACATTAAAAACTCCACGTAATTTTTGGCTTTATTTTGCAGAGCAAGGTTAGAAGAAAAGAAAACCTCTAACAGGAATGCAGTGACATCTGCTACTGTCAGAATTTAAACACTGTAGAATCTTTATTCTCTATCCAGCTGCACCTATTTTGCCTCACATTCACTCTGGACATAATATGCCTCTTCCTGCAAGTCTGGCACAAAATCGCTTCTTGGGCTTTCTGAATTTTATAGTGTAATCCAAATACACGCAAAAGTAAGAATAAAGTTATTATTAAGTAACATTTTGTCTTATAAAAGACAAAATGTTACTTAATAATAACATTATTAAGTAATAATAATGTTATTGACTCGGACAATAACAACGCTGCAACAAGAGGGGGGAACAGGGGAGGGCAGGCACCAAAGTAAAACAACCACACAGGACATCCGTGAGAGACACCATAAGACTATTATGCACCAAAACACAGACATAAATAATACTTGCTCGGACAGTGACTCAGATTTATCAATTTCAGACCCAGCAGACTTAAACTGGGAAGCAGACTTAGTCACTTCTAACATAGAACACCCTTCATCTCAGCCTGAATGGAGGCTTCCTCTAAGAGGGACTCAGCAGGAGTCCCTGGCTGCAGAGCTGTTTGTGGCTTTGCCAGTCAGGGATGGCAGACAGGGTGTCAACTTATTACAGACACTAAATCATGAGGACACTGGGGATCCTGCTTGTGAAGCTCTGGTATTGACTCAGTCAATAGAAACTCCAGAAGAGACTTATCCAGACATAAAGCAGGGAACATTAGAGACATTTCTCATGTTTTTAGATCACCTGATAGATGTCATAGACACACAATGTAACAATGACTTGGCATGTCTTTATATGGAAAATTTCTGTCCAGCATCTCTTCTAGACTTTGTCAGTCCAGATGCAGGGAAACCAGATTTTTTTTCCTAGTTAGCCAAACCTAAAACTAATATAGATAATTAATAAAGTTGTTAAGAAAGTCTACATGTGTAAACAAAGAGGGGGACCCCTGTCTGGGATCTGTGATCTTGTGTTCCCTTTCTGTGATTGTGACCCCACGGTTGAAAAATCCTGCATGGGGTCAGATGGGAGGCTGATTTACCTAGAGGCTGTAATGTCAGATATGTGCTTTGCTTATAGTCTTACTAGTTTTGCTTGTTAGGAATTCTATGCTTTGTTTGCTGTTTGATTAGAGTTGTGTGTTAAGATTTCTATGTTTTAGTTATTGTCTTATTTAGACTTTGTTTGCCTAGGTTTATAATTGGTTGTAGAATAAGGCCGCTCTCAGAACTCTTACGCCTTCAGATATGTGCTTTTGTATAAATAAATCACTTTATTTAGATACTAAGATGTTGTAAGACCCTTAGAGACTTTTATACCCGTACAACGACCTGGGCATTATACCAGTTTTAAAACAGACTCCTCCATAAGCAACAAGATGAACAAAGCAAGTTGATAGTGGACTTAAATCTTTATATATAGTTAAATACTTCAAATTAATTTCTTCTACAGACTGAAGCTTGTAAAACATCCCTACTGTAATGTGTATCCTCTGGTGCTGACTAGAAAAGTCAGATACTAACACCTTCCTTTGGTACAAAGTATTTCATGTCTTCTATCAAGCCATCTACTTTTAAGTCTTAAGAGTACTGCAGATAACAGTAACAAACTGGTCCATCTGTTACAAAAATATTTCTCAGCATGCAATATCTGAAGTGTTTCTTAAAGAACTATATATGCACTTCGAAATAATTTTTGAGCATGCAATTTTAAAGTGCCTTGAACAGAAATTAGTATCTTAAAAAAAATTTAACATACTTAAGTCTAGTTACAATTCAAAATAACTTTTGAATTTTCAAACTCCTACCACTGCTAAGAGTTAGCTTGGGTATTGAAGTCCTGAAAAAAAGAACAACCATTTCCATAAGGGTGGGGAACAAATGCCACCCCAAGTGGTACCACTGAAGTGGCAGAGTAATTCTAAAGCTACACTTCCGCAATGTTATCTTTTGTCTAACATTTTAGTAGACAACCTCAAAAAACATAATTCTCTAAACAAGAAATACAGTTCTTGGAACTACTCACATGAGAAGCTGCACAGACAGACACAAAAAGCCTGGAAGTGCCATACTACTGTTTGTCCCCACTTTTCAACTAAATACCTCAGTAAGTGCAATCCTTCTGATAAGCCTCCCTGTATAACTGGAAGTCTACCTTGGTCTAGAGTTTGCTTTACCTGAATTTATCTTCGACTGCAGCCATTTTTTCATGCACTCCTGGTGAACATACTGCAGACTTCCAGTGCATTTGCATGGCTCTATTAAAAGGTTGTCAGAACTTGCAGAGGACATCTGACAGATTCTGCATAAGTCACCCTCTTCATCTTCAGAATCTTCTAAAAGCAGACTGAATAGGATGGAATACCAACAAATGCTGTGACATTTCATGTAGGACTTTTTATAATGAAAATTCCACTTATCAAACTGTTCTCAAACCTATGAGAACTGAAACAAGTTTCTTTAAAGACGAAAGTGAGAATACAGGTGACAGGAGACTGAGTTGCCACCTCCTCTAAAGGGAAGTTTTCTTTTAAAATCATGATGGCAGAAAGCCCTCTCAGGTTAAAACATGTACATTTTACTATCGCAAAAGAACATACTAACTTACCTTTCTTTAATTTTCTGGAGTCTTTCCGGATCTCTTGAAGGTGGTATTTTAGACTTGCCACTTTCTTGTCCATCAGATTGATTCCAGCCAGAGGGAATAATATCTACAGTTATCATAAGATTATCAGACAGACTGCTACCTAATGTTGGAGGCACTGCAAAGCGAAAGAGAGAACCAGGCAGAATTCCCGAACTTCTTCCACTGGAGGCTGAATCTGGTGGGGAGGCAGTAGCTGCAGAAATAACAGATACTGCGGGTGTTGGTCTGCTAACAGAAGCCCTAGGAGGGCTATCTGATGCTTCAAGAGAGTTCTCCTCACCTGACTCTCTCCTTCTAAAGACATGTTGTGATCTAGCAGTTGTATCAGAGGTAGAGATCCTTGCGGATTCATCTCTGCCTTCTCTTCTTCTTCTAGAAAAGAGAGGTGTACATCTGTTCCTCAAAGAGGACGACAACCAGGATCCTGTGCTCCTACTTTCAGTGTCTGGTCTGTAACTTTCCCCATCAGAATCAGAGTTGCGATTCTGTGAAATGCCTGATAAACCCCATCTTCGTCCAAGAAAACTAAACCCCTGAGAAGCTTCAGATGACTGAAGGCCTGGAACTTCCGGAGTTGCAGCTCTATTACTACTTGACAGAGTCGAAGCTTGAACTCTCGGGACCACCGTTGACTCTTCAGAGCCTAATGATCTTGCAGGCAATGGGTCTTGGCTAGACCTTCGAGAGAAAAACGTAGATGACATACTAGATGCTAAACGAGACAGCAGCTGTCTGGTTGTGCGCCTCCCCTCGCTGTCAGCTGCAGACTCATTCAGTGACCTCTGAGAAGATAAAACCCTTTCGGAACCACTTGAGGAAGGGGTTTCATCTCTAATGGTAGTAAGAGAAAACGTTGGCTGCACACTCCTCTGGGGAGATTCCAATTCATTTCTCCTTTGTCTTGAAGAATAGCTGGATCTTGAAGAGCTCATGTTAGAGTCTCTGTTGAAAAAAGATGGCTGATGATCAGAAGGCAACTGGCGGTTCATGGGTGCATTCAGCCTCAAAGTGCTTAATGAGTTCTCTTTTGGTCTTGCTCCCTCTGCATATGAAGAGGCAGGCCTGTCTTGAAAATCTGTTGTAGAAAAGCACAGGAAAATACAAGATGTGCTCAAACACATCAGGAAACACTCAACGTCAGGTTCAGCAGGGTTCTAGGTAACCTGTCCTAGCTGAAGATGTCCCTGCTCACTGTAGGGAGATTGGACAAGGGGACTTTAAAGGTTCCTTCCAACCCAACCATTTTATCATTCTTACAGGAATATCTTCTGTAAATACTGTCTGAGTATCTCAACACACTAAGAAGAATTCCACTGTAGATGAACTGCAGTTCACATGAAGTAGCTGAGGTGGCTAGTCTCCTTCCTCAAATGGCTGCACTGGGGAGTTGTGGGTAGGAAAAGGGGGAAGCAGGAACAAGCATGGATAGATGAAGGTAGGAAATAGAAGCTCTTTATGTCTTCTCAATTTAAAACCTTTCATCTTTATAGTTTTGGTGACTTCCTTTTAATGGGTTTTGCACTGCAATCACCATTTACTGCTGAAGATGAGCTTTATTATCTGGCAGATTCCAGCTAACAAAAACATCTGCACAGATGCCAATCATCTACCGTAAGCTTTTGATTACACATCAGGGAACACATTTGGGAGTTATTTTATAGTACTTAAGAGCAGCACTACTCCTAGAAATGCAGCCCAGACAGTACAAAGCAAGGCTGCTCACCAATCCACTTGTCCCACTAGGCTCTACCAGGCAGTTGAACTGTTCTCTTACTAAAAAGAGCTAAGAGTATGATGACATTAAAATATACTCTTCTGTCGAGGCAAGACTACAGATGAATTCTGAAAGTAGTTTTTATCTTTTCTGCTTGTCATCTATACTTAGAAAGTTTTTTTTTAAAACTTCTGCATTACAAAATACCACTAATGCATCTGCAAAAGGTTGCAGATCAAGATTAATGGTGAGATTCCCCTGAGACAGCTCTAGGTCCCAGCACTCTGAACAGAAAGTGAAAATTACAGTGCAGAAGTCCTTACTAGTCTTAGCAGTAGCCATGAGACAAATCTCTCACCTCATGTAAAGTGTGTTTTTATTCATTTTTGTTTTCAGACGTCTAGCAGTCTTCCCTAATAACCATTTGAGAACCCAAATAAAAAGAGGTAATATGCACCTTTAAGAGAAAACTTTCCTAGGGCAAATCAACATTATTTCTCTTCCCATATGTAAATACAAAGAGATTTTAAGAGAAACAAGAAAAGAGCTTTACTGAATAATCACAGAGTTACAGTGGCCACTAACACCACCTTCACATGACTAAATGCATCTACAAGCTAGACCATTCACATATCCTTTGTTGATTTGGTCAACACATGGAAAGTGGCCAACCAACTTTATTCAAAAGGATACTTTAAAATATATTTTGTCATCATGTTTTGAATAAAATATTAAAAGAGCATGCCCAGTTAAGTTTTGGATGCTCCATCACTGGAAGTGTTCATGGCCATGCTGCATGGGGCTTGGAGCAACCTGGGATAGTGGAAGGTGTCCCTGCCCATGGCAGGGGGTGGAACAAAAGGTCCCTTCCAAACCCAATCATTCTGTGATCCTATGAACGTCTTAAGAAACTAAAAGCCATACAAACTGTAGGTTTATGAGCTTTCAGTTACATGAAACATACATGTTGAAGGTGAAAAGTCACTGTTTCTGTAGCTGGGATCCACCAGGCTATTAACAGACAGATCTGCTCTTCTTTGTAACTGTGTTCGCTCTCTCACCAGATCAGTTCCAAGGGAGCCAAGCATTACTGATGAAGATCTAGGAATCCTACTGCATCTCCATGAGGAATCTAGAAAGAAAAAGTAAATAAATGCTCTGCCATTAAAACTGGCACTTACGCAGACATTTTTGTTATTCATATCAAGGGCAAGTTTAACATCACCACTAAGCTGACCAAGGACCCAGCTGCCAACATAAAGCTAAGTGCACTCTGCTGATGTTGGCACTTACTTCATCTTGCAGCAAGTTAGTTCTGAAAGCTAAATCTAACAAAAAGTAATAATACATTTGTGAAGAGTCAGAGCCATTTACACTCTTACAGGACAGAATAGGAAGAGAAGTAGCATTGTGCTTCTTAATGGTAGCTAGTTTTTAAAAAGGTTTCACATTATAGCAAAACAGCAGCTTGAGACTCAGTAAATGCTGCCATTCTACTTGACACTACTTAAATGAAGTTTCGTTTCTCATAAAAACAGCTGATGAAGCTTAAATGCAGCTCAGACACAACTTTAAGAACAATGACTAACACTGTCCTTGCTCATATTACAGAACAAAACATTTCAGTGTAAAAAGGGATCTTGTTTTTCGTTAACAGCTCCAACAACTGCATAGCAAACATCAGCTGTGGACAAAACTCTTGTTCCAAAAGAGTCTTCTTCAATGCGAAAAATTCATGTTGATATCGCTTCATCGCTAACTTAGAAAACCAAACTTAAGCACTCATTGGTTGGCAGTGTGACAACCAACCAATGTAGAAATGGAAAGATAAACAGTCCTACACCATAATGAGAAATGTTAATGGTTGTTGTTTTATTAATAGAGTGAGAAAGTATGATTAATACTGAGGTTTGAACAAGAATTTATTGATTTTTATTTGGATGGCTCTGCAATTCCAGGAGATATTAAAACACCCATTAATCCATACTCACAAGGGCAATATGAATTAATCTAATTATCTTTTTCAAAATGGTTTAGAAATATTTTCAGTGTGAGGTTTTGACTGTTGCTTCCTGAGCTTTAGACTTCTGTTGACATATTGCATAAATTCTGTCTAGCTGAGTTTCATGAACTTACTCACAGCTTTAACGAAAACCTCAAGTTTTCCTGAAAGAGCGCTTAAGAGCACAATGTTTCTCTAGGCAGGACCTAGAAAATGAGTTCAGGCCCTCTAAGAAAGGAATACTTTCTTCCCTGACCCCTATCTACAGTGCTCTAACCAGCCATGACACTGTGCTTAAATGTATTGCTAAGTATGGTAAAGATTTCCCTTCTGCTGTCCCTGGCACACCTTGATGTATCAACACCATTTGACTCATGAAATAAGAGCAGCTGCACTCATTCTTTCCTTGAAATCTTAACCAATTAAGGTATGTTTGAGCCATGAGGTTCAGCCTGACCACAAATGGAATAGGTACAGGTAATAATTCTGAAATGACATGAGTACAACTGGATTTTAAAAAGCCCACGTTAACAGCATACTCAGAACTTTGGATACTGCTATCAATGTAAACATACTCTTCAGACAGGCATAAATTTTTCTTACTTAAGAAAGATACAAGCATAATATTTGAAGCAAGTCTTTTGAAACTTGGTCAAACCTGATCTCACTACTCAGACAATTTTGAAGTAACTCAGCTCTAATAATCAACCTCTCACCTGAAAAGGCAGTCAAGCCATTACTTCTCACAGAAGAGGTAGATGTACAAGATAGTTTAGGTCTCTTTGAATCACTATCTTGCTGCTGGCTATGCAGTCTTGAATATGCTCCCTGAGTTCTCTCAGACTCACCATAACACCCAGATGTGAAATGAGAGGAAGAAGATGTAGACTGAAATAACATTAAAAAATAAATTACATAGTATATCAGATGCACTTACACTGCCCAAAAGTGTACAAAATATAAACCTCACAAAAATTGTAAAGAATAACTTTAGATACAAAACCTTTTCTTTAAAAATAACATAAGCATTATACTTGTGCTCTTGATTAGTATTTCCAGGTTTACTCAATACAGTCCTATCAACAAAAATCAGTTTCTAAAACATTCAACATTTTATTTCCTTTACAGATAGATGGGGCTTCCAACAAAAAAAATTCTAGTAAAAAGGGGGAAAAAATTAAATTCCTGGCCTGTAAGATACTATAAACACAATCAAATATAGCTTTACAGATCTCCAAGGGAACATATTTTGCTGTCCAGAAACTGGCCAAAACTGAAGAGCTTTATTATTTTATTTAACAGTTTAACTAATCCAACTTATTTTTTATCAACCTAAAATATAATTAGCTAAGGAGTGAACTTAAGAAAAACTGTTTGAAACCAGTATATTTTGATTACAATAAACTCAAGCGCAACTGAAGGAGTTCAGAGTAAAGAACAGCTACAAAACGATTTTTGCAGTGATTAACAGTGAAATAAAACAGTTTTCAAAAACTAGCACTATAGGACTTAGAAAAAAAAGTTCAGAATAGCCTACAAAACTGTTCATCTGGTTACTTACATTCAAGGCATTCATTTTCTATTTGAAATACTTGAGGTTGTTTTTTTTCATATAAAAAAGTCAAGCTTAATCACAAAGCTGAATTGAGCTGTTTGTCTTCCCAGAAACTATCTACAATCAAGATCCTTTAAAGATCAAACAAATTAGAGTAAGTTTTACCTGTGTTTTATTTCTACTTAGTTAAGGTTTTTACTAAGTTTAAGCCACAACTTCTTACTCTTTCAAACTAAGAAGTCTCTTAAGGATTCCCCTCATCCCCTCATCAAATCAAGCAGGGAGACTAACATCAGAAATCAAGTACAAAGCCAGGTTACTTCCCCTTATTAATCTTCTATTTATCTTTTTATCATTTACTACTTGATATGTGGAATTTTCAAAGTATCTTCTGCAAGGTTCATTTGAATTAGAATTTACTTTAAGAGAATAATTAACCTTAATGGGGAAAAAAGAGATTTCACCTTGAAAACTATAGCACTAATTTAACTAAGTATGAAGACCACTTAGAACCACAGATTGCATTTGCATTTAAACTCTATGGAGACATCTACCATGACTTCCCCTGAAGGCCAACACGTGCACACTAGTTCCTCCCTCCTCACCCCCAATACAGAGTGTCTTCACCTTAAATTCACCTAAGAAAATCAACACCTCTTTAACGATGCGAGCACTCTTACAAACCTAAGTACCTTTCATTTTGAAAGTGAGTAGAATTTTTATTTCACTATTGTCCCACCACACTTGTTCATAGTTTTCTGCTTTTCCTATCTCAATATTTCTACTGCACTTCAAAGTGTTCTGTCATTCTACAATGCATAAGTGTGTCACAAGCAAACACCTTTATTCTTAGTTACAAAGGCACATTCTAGTACCCAGTCAAGACAAAATATTAGGGTCTGAGTCGTGAATCTCAGGTAACCATTCTTTCACTGTACGACGTAAGCAGCATATAAGTCAGAATAACCAGACTGTGAACTAAACCTTACCTTAAATTAAATTAAATTTCCTAAAGCAGATCTCCAAACCCATGAACTTTGTGTTTACTCACAAAGCTAGTACCATCCAAAAAACTCCCACCCAGAAACACCTGAGGGAACAAGTATAAATAATATCAACTTTGCCATCCACAGGACTATAACATATCTAAGATTCTAATCACCCCTTCCTTTTTCCTTTTTAAATGGACTTTTATAGAGCTACTGACTTAAAATGTATTTTTTAACTCTTGGTAAAACTAATATACATCACTATATTCGTCCTCTGAATGTTTTTTTAACACTGCTATTTTCTAGCTTTTGCTCCATCTTAAATTAGTAAAATTTACTTGTCTAGAAATGTTACAGAGAGCCCCTGCTGGCAGCTTTTGAGATTGGAAGACTAAAGTAAAGCCCTGGAGTTTCAGTATTTTTTTCCAAGTATTGCACATTAACAGTTCTCACCAATCTGCTTCTGCTTCCCAAAAATCTTCCAGAATGAGGGTGATCAAGTGTCCCTGAGTACCGAGTTGGAGACGACGCTGTAAGCTTCCAAGGAGTTTCACGGGTATCCCTTTCTCCAATTCTCCAGTCTCTACTGGAACTATTCAATACACTGGATTCCTGAAGAACATGATTATCATTTGCATCTTGTAACTCAAAAACAACTCGGTATCTGATCTGAATATTGAAAATACAGAGAAGTGGAAGCAGTAACAAATCTGAAAACATCCAGTAAGAAACCGTGAGGAATAGCCAAGAAATGAAACAGGCTTAGAGAGAACCACTGGGAAAAGCAAAGTTCTGTTGTTTGGTTTTTTTCTAAGTACTTTATAGCAGCTCATTCATCTGTCCTCTGTTTTGACCTAGGACAACAAAAAGTTGAAGTGTAATGTTTTTGAGGCATTACCCTGACTTAGATACTGCAGCAACAGGGCTGAATTAAGAGCCTCATTTTCAAGTGTTATGCAAAAAACCACAGGTGTAGAAAGGGTCTCCATAACAACAAAAGTCTCTCTTTGGCCACTAAAACAAGCTGAATTTCAATGAACACATTATAATTGAGCAAAGAGACTGCTCCATAGAATAATCATGGAGATTAGCAAAATTAATAGAAATGACAGAAATTCAACCATTTTATTAACACTAGGCAGCATTTTTAAGTGACTATTTAAGTTAATTCCTTTTCTATGAACTATTAGTACTACAAACACAGTAGCTGCTGTCACCATTTCTTAAAAGCTACAGCAAAGCACTCAAAATCAAACCAACATACAAACATCTCAGCTTGTTTTCTTCCTTCAGTTCAGCTTAAAACTATTTAACATCCCTTGTCAAAACTTAACAATTAAAGCCCTATATAAGGTATTCTGATATGGTGTCTATTTTCAGTAGCTGAAAAATGTGATCAGGACAAAACAATCAAAACAATTTTATAAACCACTCTTGACCCCACGCCTCCACTGAAAAAAAAAAACTTATAATTCGTCATAAAATGTTTACTATGTTGTATCATAAGGGATAGGAATTTTTTTCTCATATGATGACACTAGTTCAATTTTTGTATTTTAAAGTTACATAGCAACAACACTATATCCCATACATCTGATTGGTTTACAATTAACCTCTTTGTTATGCCTCCTCAGATAAGCAGGGGCTAGTACCCAGATTGATCTCAAAAGTGTGTGACGTACAAGAATTCCGTATCTGTATCAAAAGAAAAAAAAAGACAACAAACCCACCCACTAGAAACATTGTCAGCCCTAATCAAAACCAAATATAAATTTGACTGATCTATCCCTGAAGTTTTTGAGTTAACCTATAATCAAGTGTTCTCTCTATAAAAATTCTGTATTAAAAATCCAAGACCTCTTTATACCCAAAGAATTCCTGATAGTCAAAGTTTTACTTCCAAATGATAAATTATTAATAATTTGTACCTGAACTAGATCTTAAATACTTTAAGGTTTGTTTCTGAATGGATTAACAAAGTGAAAACGCCTGTCCTTTGCATTCCTATCTGACTGGACTTAAACCTTCTCGCTCCAGTCTCTGCAATCTTAACCTGCAAGCAATAAAGCAATTTGTTCCTACCAGCTCTGTAAGTACCAAAGGTGAGTCAAGAGAGGGAACTTCCCTATGGTTTTATCACTAAGCACCAGTCTTGTGTAACAAACTCTCAGACTACCTTCTACAAACTGGGAGTGGAAAAAAAGGATATAACAATCTTCTATCCAAATATTTTCCTTTCTGTTTTAACTGGCAAGTGTTATGAGATCATTCCTCAGCTCAGAGTCACTTTTCTCAACAGGAAATAGTCAAAAGAATACACAGTGCAGTGAACACACTACAGTTCATGTAATAAATGAAATAATGAAAGGTACGTTGTGTCAATCTTTTAACAGCGGTAACACATCGAACTTCACAGCACCAGTTCAGCTGAAGATTTCTCTTCTGATCACTGGCTTTCAGTATATGTACACTGTGTGTGGACTGTGTCCATAAATCTCTACAAGTAAGTAAGACTGATCAATTGGCTTTTGCTGAGCAGCCAGACAGTGAAAAACATGTAGGACTCCAAAATGCAAATACGACTGACAACTGCTTCCCCTTGAACATTCTCTGTAGCCTATACAGTAACAAACACATGCTCGCTTGTTAGAGATAACAAAAATGTAACACATATACATTTAATTGTGCTAAAAATAATGTTCTATTACTTGTGAAACTGTTTCTCAAAAAGGCGTTACATAATACAGTGTCCCAGATAGCTTGTCAGCAGGGACCAAACTCCTAACCTTTTTTTTTAAGAAATATGAACATTTAATCACAAAGTTAAGTTTCTGCAGTTTCAAAGACCAAAATGGGCTTACATTTCTGGGCCCAAAACTGAAGTAAGAATTGCTGACAGGAGCAGAAAAAAAGTACCAAGACAATTGAGCCAAATGGCTATCTGTTGCTTCCGAGTGTCAAAAATAATTTCTACAGTAGTTTAACCTCTGCTTCCCATAATACTCTCCCAAACTGCAAGTACCTGAACAACGCAAATACTTCCTCTTGAGCACAGCTCCCCTTCCCGATAAAAGTAGTTTGGTTAGTATAAAATGCTGCTTGTGAAACAGCAAAAGGCCTTTTTTCAGTCCCATGTAGTGCACACAAAGCCCAGCTATACTAATAAACTGACATGACAGACTAATTGTAAGTCTGTGTTGGTTTTGGATGGCCTGGTTTTTGGTAGTTGGGAGACCACAGAGGTGGCTTCTGTGATTAGCTGCTGGAAACTTCCACCATGTTTGGCAAAGCCAATCCCTGACTGTTCTGAAGATGGATGTGCTGCTGGCCAAGGCTGGGCCAATTAGAGATGTTGGTAATGCCTCTGTGATAACAGAGTTCAGAAAGATCAAAACAAAAGTAGGGATGCAGTTTTAATTTCAGCCACAACAGAATACAAGGAGAGAACATGTGAGGGAGAACACAGTGACACTAAGGGCAGTGGAGAAGGAGGGGGAGGAGGTGCTCCAGGCACTGGAGCCGAGATTCCTCTGCAGGCTGCAGTGAAGAGCATGGTGAAGCAGCTGCGCTTCTGCAGCCCATGGGTCCACTGGGAATGCAGAGATCCACCCACAGACCATGGGGGAGGTACTTGCACTGGAGTAGGTGAATTCCTGGAGGAGGCTGTGATCCAGTGGGAGACCTGTGGAGAGAGAGAGGGCCCTGCTCCCAGGCTGGAGCAGCCTGTCCCTGGAGGACTTCATCCTATGAGAGTGACCCCTGCCACAGCAGTTTTGGGAGAAAAGCTGCCCATGAGAGTGGACCCATACTGGAGAAGTTCATGGAGAACTGTCTCCCATGGGAAGGACCCCACGGCCTCACAGGGGAAGGACTCCAGACCCTGAGCCAAGCGGAAGAAAATCTCGGGTGACGAACTGACCAAAATGTCTATGCTGTCTCCCTGCACTATCAGTGAGAAGGAGAGAGGGGCTGGGAGAAGAAAAGGTATTTTTCAGGGCTTATTTTATCTTTCATTATCCTCCTCTGATTTTGTTAATAATAAATTCACTTTGTGCCTTTAAGCCTCTTTTGCCCTTGGAGTGTTTTCTCCCAGTCCTTATCTCCACTCATGAAACCTTCACTAAGCTCTTCCCTCCTCTGCCCAGCTCCAGCAGGGGAGGGTGAGTGAATGACTGTTGTGGGTGCCTGGCACTTTGCCAGTGTCAAACCACGACAGAGCCTAAAGCTCCTCTTCTTACCTTTTCAAAATACAAACACGGGAGGTACTGCAGAACGGTACAGCCTTGTGTACTGACAACATAGTCCTGTACTTTTTGCATCACCAACACATCAAGTGTAATGCCCTACACACATCAAAGTTCAAACAAAACCCTTACCACTTCCTCAACAGAAAACTCCATTTACCCAGGTTTAAGATGGCAGTGACTCATAAGAAAATAGATTCATATTATCAGGATGCCCTCTCATTCATCAAACCGCTGATTTCTAGAGGTGCAGCTACAAACAAGAGCAGGTAAAACCAGAAAATCTAGAACTACCAGTTCACTGATTACTGTCTTTGGCCTGGTTAGCAAATTCTTGCATTTTAGAAGTTTTGTTTGTCTGAGTTCTAGGGCTTTTCTCAGTAAAAAAATACACTCTTAAAATCATTTATACTTCATAAAAAGAAAAAAAAATACATTACCTGGTATCCAGATTCTAATCTCCAAGAAGACTCTCTTGTACTATATGCACCAGACAAACTGTTTCCAGTTCTAGATCCTAGAGGAGAGCTCGAAGCCTGAACATGGTCTGGTTGGCCTGGTTAGCAAATTCTTGCAGTTTAGAAGTTTTGTTTGTCTGAGTTCTAGGGCTTTTCTCAGTAAAAAAATACACTCTTAAAATCATTTATACCTCATAAAAAGAAAAAAAAATACATTACCTGGTATCCAGATTCTAATCTCCATGAAGATTCTCTTGTACTATATGCACCAGACAAACTGTTTCCAGTTCTAGATCCTAGAGGAGAGCTCGAAGCCTGAACAGATATCCTGCGAGGAATTCTTGAAGGTTTTGACTCCATTCTTTGTATCCTGTACAAGGACATGCTGATCATTTTTTCCTCATAGAAGCAGGGAGCTCATGCAAAACAGGCACAGGTCATTCCAGGCGTAACATAAATATGATTCACGCATACAAATATTTACACAGTGCTTTGGTCTGACTGTGCACCAGCAAAATAGTTTTTGTAACCTCTTCATCTCCTCCCATCCCTCATTAGGAAACTACAGTCCCTTTCATGATTTTGTCACAATATATTATTGCAATTATAAATATAAGAGGTACTCCCTGAAGAACCACACAGTCGTCATATAAACGCAAAATGAGTCAGGAACAGATTACTCAGATTTACTGAATTCATATTACGTTTTTGCTAATGAACTGCATCTCAATGCTTACAGAAATTACATTCAGACCTCTTCCTCAGGGTTGAAATTGTGAAACTTCACCCTCCTGTGAAAAAACACATCTGCAGTCTATCTGCCTTCAACTTCTCCAAAGACAACTCCCATGGAAGCTAACACATGCAAAGGAGCACAGGCTATCTCACAAGTGTATTCATAATTTTACTTCTCACTTGCTGAGTGTTTATCTGCCTTTTGGTATTTCTAGGCATTTCAGAACAAATGCTTGTGCCTTTTCCACATGAGATATGTTCCTATACTCATCCCTGTCCTTGAAATGGTATCTGACTTAATGTTTACCTAGAACTCCAGACAGCTAGATCTTCCTCCTCAGGGTAGTACAGACAGAACCAGACCACAAACGGTAGCTCTTAAAAAATATATAAGTAAACTGCAGTATCCTCAATGGTGCAGTACAGGAAGAGGAGCATGACACATAACTCAAACAGATGACTTAGAATCCTACTGATAACAGGGTGATTTGCCAAAGTGGTACAGTCTATTTAACCATTTCTAATTCTGGCATAACCTTCTGAGAACAGGAGTAAACTATATTGATTAAAAAAACCCCAAACCTATCCATCAACAAAGCACAATTTTTTCCACAATTCAGTCATGCTCATCAGTATCACATTCTGCAAAAAGCTGCCACATGAACCCTGATACAATTCATGTCTGGCTGCAGTTTCAAGGTGAGTCCACATACTCAGGACTTCTAATCTTTGCTCAAGTCATGCTGAATTAAATTTTCTACCTGGTAAAAGCCAGTTAGTCTGTACAGAACTCCACTGACCTAACAGTTGGGACAGCTGAGATTAGTTTCCTTAACCAGTCTTCTCATGCATGTTCAGTTAGCTAGCTTTACAACAGCAGCCAAAACACAAAGTAACCAAAATGCTTAATCTTGTTGCAAGCAACACTCTAAAATATACCAAGTTTAAGTTTACCTTTGTGTACAAAAGAACTACTGGCTTGTATTACAGAGGACACCTGCTTCTAGATCACGCTTCCAAAACTAGTAACCCCTTCATGTTTTCCAAAGCCATCACCAGGTAAACAAGATCTGGTTAGGAATCAGAAATGGTCACTTGCCCAATTTTGCATTAATATACTGAAATAATTAAATAATTTCATTTCCTAGGTCACATTTAAAACCTTAGGCAAATATTCAGCAATTTATGCAATTCTCAAGTTGTAAGCACACCTGTATCAATAAAAATGTTCCAAGCAGCAGTCCAGAGTTCAAAAGAACAGTTAATTGTGGAAATTTAAAAGAAAATGAGGACAAGCCTAATTATGTAAACGACACCACTTCAAGTGGATTATTAGATCAATAAAATGTAACAATCATATTTATTCCTAAACTGTAATGATAGTTAATTTAACCTTCAGAGTAATCTGCCATAATGTGCCCTACAAGTTTAGTACCTGTATAAAGCTGCAATGAGCGTAAAAACTAACTGTCAAAATTGCAAATTGTGAAGTTAATATAATATCACAATAATATAGGCTAGAGTGTAGGCTGCACAGGATAGCCGTATATCGTGATGAGATCTGATACTCAAAGCATTTTCTGTCTGTTTTATCCTGATATAAAATACAAGGAACAAAGAACACAGAATAATGGATCCAATGCGGTACTATTAAGTTCTTGACAGAAGTGCTGGCATTATCTCCTCTATTGTGGATCATTCTGTTTCTGAATCCCTTTGTTTCAGATAGGTGTGGAACCAGATGAATTAATTAGCATAGATAAAAGTCAGACACGGACACATAGAAAACGCAAAGGTTCAAGAAGAGATTGAAGTTCCTACTAGTAGGAATTAATGTCCAGATTAATGTCAGCGGAGGAGACAGAAGTGTAAGACAGCTTCAAAGACTAAATTATAAATCATCAAATACTAATAAAATGGCTTATGCACCATCCACAGAACAGGAAAAAATAAAGTGCATTCACACAGAACAGGACAGGGTGGAAGACTGGACACCAGAGCCAACTACCTGCAGAAAATGGAGTCCAAAATTAGCAAATTCCTTCAACAGATACACATAAATAGGCACAAGACTAATTTTTTCCTTCAGTGGTAGCCCCAAGAGGACAGACAGTATTACCCATCAGCCTAATCTTGGAAATTAGTGCAGGCTGTGATTTCAATCCAAGTATGTCAGGATAATACTATCTTTAGAATATTTTCTTTCTACAAGTGAAGAAATCTTGCAGAAACTATACCCAAAAAAGGCATTAAAACCAAATTAAGGCAGCACAATAGAAAAGGAAAAATTTAATGTGTCAGTTTATGTATACACATTATGATTAATTCCCTGCATAGAACCATACATTTTTTTTCTGCAGTCTTTGCTTCAGCCAGCAAATGAGAAGGATCTGCTATAAATATCAGAGTCACATAAGAATAGGCATTTGACATCTGTCATGTCTGATACAGAAATGAAAAGAGGCTGAATAAAAGGTCTTATGATCAAAGCAAAGAAATTCTGATCAAAGAAATTAGATTTTACCTTTACCTTTCAATAAAGATTCAGTGACATCAAGTATGTCATTAAGATGAATAATTTATAAAAATCTGCTGCCCAAGAGGTATCTTCAATTTCTGGTTATCCACTATAAAATTTACTTGCAATCCAACTAGCATAAATCATAGAATAGTTTGAACTGGAAAGGATCTTTAAAGGCCATCTAGTCAAACCGCGCTGCAATGAGCAGAGACACCTTCAATGAGATCAGCTGGCTCAGAGTCCCATCCCACCTGACCTTGCACATTTCCAGGAACAGAGCATCCACCACCTCTCTGGGCAATCTGTGCCCATGGTTCACTATGCTCATCAAAAAAAATGCCTTCCTTAAATTTACTCCTTGTCCTGTCACAACAGGCTCTACTAAATGTCTGTCCCCATCTTTCTTATGGACCCTTTTTAAGCACTGAAAGGCTGAGGTTTCCCTGGAGGCTTCTCTTCTCCACCAAACAACACAAATTCTTTCAGCTTTTCCTCATTGTCTTACCCAGATGGACAGAAATGCAGCTGAAGTCAATGGAGCCATGATGTCTGTTTACTAGACAGACAAAATTAGATCTAGGCATTTAACCTGTGGTGTTCAACACCAGTAAGATGTCTTTTGGGTTTTGGAGTTTTTTCCCCAGAGTTCTCTGAAAACCATTTTAAGCAATGTACCTTGAAAACCTGAGATACAACTGTCTTCATAGGTGGCTTGAATACAAACAAAACACATACAAGGCTTATGCTGATCATGGTAACACAATGAGGTGGTTATAAGCCACACAATGGTCTCATGCTAAAATAAAAATCACATTATTAAAGCCACAATAATAATTGTCTGCAAGGGGAATATTGTGCACATACAGTATTTCAGAATGAGAATCGTTCCCTTTTACAGTATCATCATCTTAAGGATTTTCCTGAAGAAAAACACTCAAAACTGCAAGCATTTTGTTTACACACACAGGAATTCAACAAAGCCCAAGCAGTAATTAACACACTGTAGTTGAGTTTTATAATGACAAAGCAGACACTACCATTTACATAGAAGGTAGTGAGACCAAAAAATACTTAAATTACTTCTGAGGAAATAATAACAACAATCCCAGTAACAGAAATTGGGTTGTAGTCAGAACTGATTAAAAAGCCTGTTGTTGCCAAAAAGTAAAGGAACGCCTTATTCAAATATCACACCCTGTGTGTTCTTCATTAAGAACCTTCAACACATTAACCAGTGAAAACACACTTTTGGTTTCTCCATTATTTTAACACTACTCATACCCAACAAGAGAGAAATGAGAATGTGTACAGCAGGATGAGCAGCACTCTTATCAAAGCAACATACTTCATCAGCTTATGCCATGTTACACTACTTAGCAATCAAAACCTCATGAAAAAATCTGGAAACAATTCTAGAGACTCTTGAAAAAAGAGACATATGCAGTACTTCTCAAGACTTGGTCAGAAACCAAGTTCTGAAATAAAACTTCTAAGTCATACCTGAGCAATAAATGACCAACTTGAAAAAGGAGGTGGAGCTGCACAGCCTATTCTGAGCACACAGATCAAATGTCCTGCCTTTCTTGATCTGTCATCCCTCCAACAGCATTACAGAAGGTGAGCTAGACCTAACATAGCCATGGATAGAGGTAACAAAGCAGTAAAAGACCCAAGAGGTCTTTGAGGGAAAGCAGAGCAATCTCAAAAGACAAAAATTGTGACTATCCTTAAATGCCCATTTTTACACTCCTTCTCAGAAAGGTATTCACAAAACATACACAGTAAATATTTCCCTTCTGCCTTGACCGTCTCTATCAATAAAAGAGGAGCAGTTTCAGGTAGTCATGTCTATGAGTATGTAAAGCCTTTACCAGCTTCCATGATTACTACTAGGTTTAAGCAATCTTTGACTATCCATCAGAGGGTGGCATAAGCTTCACTGCCTGCTCCTAAATTCATTCTTCTAGCTTGGAACTATGCACTGACACTTCTACCTAAGACTCGAGGTCTCATGTTTACATGTTTTTAGGTGGTTTAACATAAAATTATTCATAAGATTTTCTCCCGAGCGACCTGTGCTCACGTGTCTTCCTCGGGGCTTACTCACAATCATGTTTTTATGACCAACAAGACACTGCTCACGAGACTTTCTCTTAGACTGTGCAATTCTTCGTTACGGGTATTTTCTCAATCTTCAGTGTTGTGAAATTGACAAATAACTCAGGAGCCTCGCAGCAGTCCAATGAGGAGCAAAAATATTTACAAACGTCGATGGCTGCCCACGCTGCCGCGGCTGGTGCCCTAAGGCTGGGCCGTTCCCGCAGCTAGCGGGTGCTCCGCAGAGCCGCCGAGGGCACCGCACCTCCCCTGCCAGGCCCGGGGAGAGGCTCGGCAGCCCACGGCCCCACTCGATCCCGCTGCCCAGGCAGCATCCGGCCCCAACCGCCGGGGAGAGGCCGCGAGGAAGGCAAAGGGGAACAAGCGGGCATCAGGTGTCACACGGCCTCGCTACGAGAGCGGGAGCGGAGCCGAGCGGCCGTTGGGGGCGATGGCGGAGAGAAGGGCGGCTGGGCCGGTCCCAGCACGGCACAAAATGGTTCCCCTGGCCCTGGCGTGAGGCCGCCGGAGCGGGCGGGGCCCCGCAGCAGGCGCGGCGCGGCCCGAGCCGCAGCGGCCGCCGCGGGCGGTCCGTACTCACCGTCACGGCCGGGCCGCCTCGCAGGCCGGGCCGGGGCGCCGGCTCGCGCCGCTCCCACAACACAATGGCGGCGGAGCGAGACCGCCCGGCTGCCAGGCGCGGCCGCTCCCAGGTCTCGCGAGAGCAGCGGCCACCCGGGCCGGCCCCGCAGAAGGCGCGTGGTGGGGGCGGAGCCCTGAGCGGAGCCTGAGGGCTGAGGGCGGGCTGAGGGCGGGCTGAGGGCGGGCTGAGGGCGGGCTGAGGGCGGGCTGAGGGCGGGCTGAGGGCGGGCTGAGGGCGGGCTGAGGGCGGGCTGAGGGCGGGCTGAGGACGGGCTGAGGGCGGGCTGAGGGCGGGCTGAGGGCGGGCTGAGGGCGGGCTGAGGGCGGGCTGAGGGCTGGCAGAGCTGCGGCGTCCGCGGAGCGCGGGCGGGAGGTGAGATTCCGTGTTGGGAGTGCCAGGATTCTTTTTTTTTGTGCGCGGAGCAGCATCCCCAGGGACATCCGAATCGTCTTCCACGATCAGCCTGAAAAGTGCAACACGGTCTTTGAGTTTTCTGCCTATGTCACATTCTCTTCCGTGCCTAAGCCCTGTAAATTAATTCCCCCGTCTCTCGTGACCAGGTACAGCAGGCTGTCCCTGAAGGACACGGAGGGATAGGGATGTTTGCACAACCCCCTCAACGGCAAAGCATCTGAATTGCCTTTCATTTTAATTGCATTGAAGCCCCAGTTTTGTCCTCTAGAAAGTAACATTGGCAGCCATTTTTACTTGAGGGGAAGATGTTATGTTGCATGATGTAGGAAATCAGGAGATAATCTTCCCAAATTCTTAAAATGCCAAGTCTTCACATAATCAGAGATTTTGGGATAGCAATCCTAAACAAACGATGATTTGCAGTGTCTATGGCACTACAGAACACAGCAGAGACTTCACACCATGTTCCTGAGCCAGGCCCTGAAGAAGACAGGTTATGTTATTACTAAGGAGGCTAGACTTGTATCACAGCAGTCATGAGTCTCTGTATTTTACTGATCCAACATCCATCTGCCATCAGGCTGCAGCAGGGCTTTCCTGAATCCCAGTATCAAAGGGAGTGCCATAGATCACATTTTGCAAGTCAGAGAAATGGGGTGTGCAACAGTAGCAGGCTGGCTGTTCTTTATGGGAGGAAAAAACAAAAAAAAACAAAAAAAAAAAAACAAACAAAAACAAAACAAAACAAAACAAAAACAAAAACAAAAACAAAAAAACAAACAAACAAAAAAAAAAACCACCACACACACACACACAAAAAAAACCAAAACAAAACAAAACCCCAAAAAAACCCAACCAAAAAACCCACACACCAAACCAAAAAGAACCCACACCAACACCAGCCACCCTGGCATGGGGCTACAACACATACAAATTCAATGTGCCCATGCCTATTAGGTCTGACAGATCTGGGGCACACGTAAGACTAGCCAGGCTCGTTAGAAACTAGACAGGTGGCACGTAAATTGTAGACTGTCCTATTGCTGTGTTTAGCAATACCCTTGAGTCTGTTTCCATTCACGCTTATAAATATGTTGGGATTTTATTGCATTTTATTCACTTCCTCACACAAAGAAATAGTGGGCAAAGTACTATTTATTTGATATAAAGATGAAGAGGTGGGAAGAGCTGTAAACAGATAGAGGAACAATTGAACAAAAACTGATAGGAAGAGAAAGGCTGTTGTTTTTTGGTTGGTTTTGTTTTGTTGTTGTTGTTTTTTGTTTTTGTTTTGTTTTTTGTTTTTTGTGGGTTTTTTGCTGATGGGCATGCTACCTTTACACTATCGTGCCTAGAGCAATGCTTGTTTGACTTGGGAAAATCTTGTCTATAGCACCCAGAAGCAGGCCTACTGTCCCAGACAATACCATTTACTTGACATAACTGTCTCCAAGGGAAGAGGGCAGCTAGGATGGGTTCATGAATGATTCCAGCAGTAGCAGCTGCTCTTTTTCCTGGCTTCCAAGCAAGAGTATTTACAGAAAGAGCACTTAGGTCTACAATAAATTCAATCCTTAAAGGTGTCATTCTGTGTTTTAATAATCCACAAATCAAGTGTTATTCACAGATCTAGTGAAATGCCTGTGTAAATGTGGAGGATGAAGTCTACGGCCTTCCCTGCAGCCAGGACAGATCATGGCCACCACTAATCAAGGGCACTGTGCTTGTCTTTTTAGAAGCAAGTTAAAGGTAAGTGGGGAAAGTTCCATCCAATACAAAAGTTCAGAGGTTTTCAAATCAGTCTTGCTATCATCAGAAGAGGATTTACTGGGAATGCTGCATTCACTGCATTAGCCCTGTCCAATGCAATGCACAAATTGCACTACTGATGCAATAACCTTTTATTACCAGTCTGTGAGCTCTATGAAATTTTCTAGCTCATAGGAAAAAGAAAATAGACTATTACCTGAGTTCATGAGCTTGCTTTTTTTGTTTGTTTGTTTAAACTTTTTGTTTGCATAATGGATCAAAGCTCTACCCTGTAACAACTAGTTTAATTACAAATATACAAAATCAGGCGAGGTTAAGACATAGTGTTCAATACTACTGCCTTGCACAAAGACTTCTCTACATTCTGAACCATTGCTAAAATGGCACACTCTAACAAATGTGGATATGATTTTGGCTTTATCTCAAGGAAGATATCTAATATTGGGTGTTAGTGGCTGAAGTCACAAATCCTGTGTGTGTGCTCATAAATGGCAAAGCAGTAGGTTTAGAGTTTATCTGCTTTATCACATTCTTTAACCGTATCGATGATATGGAAACAGGCAGATTTAAATTGCAGGATTATTAATAGTAACTATCTTTAACTGTTTATTCTTACACCTCTTCACAAAAAAAGGATTTACAGAAGCTGTTTTTTCCACAAATGGCAGAACTTTTTGTAGTGTCTGTCTTTAACTTCAATAGGTCATAGTCTGAAATTTTAAGATTATCAGAAATTGGTGTTGTCTAGTTGAACAGTTTATACTTATCACTATTAGTTAGTAGTTCTTCAGTAAAATTCACTTTTAGTAAGTGAATTTGGAGATAGAAAGTTTCCAAAGACTTTGTTAAATTTCTGACCAAACTGCACCAATCTTATTGGAGAGCACATTTCTTTTAAATGCAATTTAGACTGCGTCTTGACTATTCATTTGTTATGAAGGATTTCAGGCAATATCCTAAGAATCTTCACCTTGTTCTTTTAGGGAGAAAAGGCAGCAAAGAGGTCTCAAATCTAGAAAATGGTTTTTGATATGGCATGTTATCACACAGATGAGCCCAAATATTATAGTAACCATTTCTGAAGGTAACAGAGGCAGGAAGAAGACCTCCATGGATAGCAGCTGTTGTGTCCTAGAAAAAGGAAAATGCATCCTTGAGACAAAAGTCCATTTATTCAACATTCACTATGAAATACAGTTTTTGAAATACATCACCTGCTGTGGGTGTGTGTTTTAGGCAGCAGAAAAGGAATAGGTTGAAGAATTGCAGACAAGACAAAAACTAAGGCAATCTCAAATCATCCCTTCAGTGTGTTTTTTCCTGCACTGAAGTGTTATTTAGGTTATACATGGACTTGTTCTTTTTACTGTGTCAGCTAGAACAAGCACTAAGAAGACAGTCCCTGCCGTTGACACTATACAGATTCCTGGAGCTGTCTTTAATGAATTTAACCCTTTTCTTCTTTCTGCAGGCTGTTGTGCTGGGCACTGGGCAGGCTCCCCAGAGCAGCGGTCACAGGCCCAAGGCTGCCAGAGCTCCAGGACCATTTGGACAATGCTGCCAGGCAGAAGGTGGGATTGTTGGGCTGTCTGTGCAGGGCCAGGAGCTGGACTCGATGATGATCCTGATGGGTCTCTCCCAGCTCAGGAGATTCTGTGACTCTGTGTGCACTGGAGCTACTGAGCATGACACTGAATGTGTTAGAGGTTCCCTGGTTTCTAGCCTGCCAGCTGGGGTGGTGGGGTTGCTCCTGGTTACCTCGCTAAACAGTAGGTCTGCACCATATAGGTTTTACAGAGGAAGGAAAACTAGGATGTGAAGACAAGCAGAGTTCATGTTCATCTGTCTATGGTAGCCATTACACAAGAAAGAAGAGTGGACAGTGGACAGTAAACCAGAAAGTTGTTCTCAGAAAATAAATCCAAATCACAGTTCATGGCTTAAACAAATCTGGTAAATGTGGTACCTGTAAAAGGCTCATGGTCTCTATCCAAACTGTAAGATAAACAGCAGTGATAAATAAAAAAAATAAACATTGCAGAGCCAAGAGAGTTTAGAACAGATAAAGCCCTAAAGAAACTACTGTAATACTGACAATGAGAAACATGGCATAACTCTTGCAGAAATAAATAATTTATCGAAATATATATAGGTTTTACAAGGCACTTTGAACACAGCAATTTTTTTAAGGCAAGGTTAAAATAACCACTTTTAAATGTTTTGATACAGGAAATTACCTTAAAACCTAATTTTGATATGGAAGCTTTGAAACGAAGACTTTTTTAACTTCATTAAAATTAAACTGAAATAATTTTAGCCCATATGGATCCCAGTTTTACAAGATAAAACACTGTGGGGCACACCCATCCTAAAGAGGTTTCCCTCTTGTTGTTTTACATTATAAATCTATACTTTTTAAAAAATATTCATCTAAAATCATTGTCCAGTGTTACTGAGAATTGTTTTTTAAGCATAAATATATTTATTTTATCCTGTTATCAATTTATTTTAATAAAGAAACTTCTATGTGCCTTCTGAATCACATCTGTTCTTGCTTTCAAACAGTGTAAAATAAAAGGCAGTTAAACCACATTAACAGATTAATTATGTAAATATTACTATACCGTGAGTAGATGGACCAAACGTACCTGTATCTTCTTTGGAAATTTTAGGGTTTGGCAAAACTTACATTTTGTAAGCTAAAAGAGTGTGTGTTTAAAATTATAAAAATAATTAGAATTGTTAAAAATTATTCAGTTATGTTTTATAAAGGCGATGAGGGTTTTTTTTCCCCCTGTAATTACTATTTATGGAATTCTTATAGTCTAAAAAGTGTCAGTTTAAAATTTTTTCTTTACTTCATTTCTTCTTCCCATGTTCCAGGTCAGGAAGAATAAAACTCTATGAAGCACAAAATTGTACTTCTAGTACTGTTTTATTCACCAGGGAGCTCTCACTGCTCAGTTTTAAATAACAGTGATCAAAATGCTTCTGTTGGTTTGTTTTCTCAGAATACCTACATGCTCTTTTGTCGCTGTTTGCCAAACTCATGGTGACACTCTTTCATTCATTTCTGTGGAATAACCAGTCTTCTAACTAGAGACACATAAAGTTAAAACAAAAAATTACTCAGAACAGAGTCAGTAGACATCTGAAACAACTATCTTTTCCCTTTCCAATAGCTAATATTTTTTAAAAGTCTAAATATTTGTATACCTTGTTAACAAATATCTTAAAAAAATAGGAAGCATTCTTCACCTTAAATCCCATATGTGGATTGTTTCTCCTTTTTGCAATTGAAAAAGCTCCCAGTGAAAAGTCACAACACATTTTAGAGAAAAGAGAGTGTTTAGACATCAGTATTTTCTTTCATCTTCCTGTCCAGGATGATGTCTTCAGCCCAAGCTAGAGCAGTGGAAATTACTCTACTGGAGATGAAAATGTCTTTGTTTCTTGTCCTTTAGTGAGAAATTTTAGTTACTAAATACTTGGATAGCCTTAAACTATCTTTCTATATACCTCTTATAAGAATCTAATAGTTGCACAAAACCAACACACATCTATCTATCTATCTATCTATCTATCTATCTATCTATCTATCTATCTATCTATCTATCTATCTATCAACATGTGGGATTAAAAGATTTTTTTGAACAAAAATAATAGCAGTGTAAGATTTTACTGAAATCCGTCTGAGCTCTGCTACTGAGGATAGTATCTAAGTAGGGTAGGGAATGCAATGTGTTTTACTTCCATGTTGATGAGAATGGCCTGGAATCCAGATACAACATAATTACTGTTATTGTCACATGGTGACTACTTCAGTGTTAAAGCAGAGAAGGAAGTGGGAGGAGCAAAACATCAAGAATTATTAGTTACAGTACATACAACAAGGAGTTCATCCTGCTTTTCCTGTAATTGGCAGTGGAGGTATCTCAAAAGTTGTCTCAAATTTATTTATTTATTTACCTTAATTTTTATTATGTCAAACACTTTTATGGGTAGGAACAAACGACTGTGATTGAAATATAATTAAAACCAGAAAGTATTTGCAACTGTTGGTGAAATTATACCTCTCTCTTGCTCTTGTTTGATGATTGAACAGATTAATATCCCATTCTTATGGTTCCAGTAGGAAAAAATGAACATCTGTGTTTTGCTGGGCACTTAATAGGACCAGAGTAAATCTCTTCCTCTTGTGCCTTACACAAATAAGAAAATGAATATCAAGTAGATTTGACTTAATAAATCATGCGTAATATTAGGAATATAGACCTTGTTTCTACTGTTGTATGTACTACAAGTGTATTTCACCTGTGGAAAAGCTGCTCAGCTCCCTGTCTGCGTGTTTTGCTTTTGCTTGTTTTGTTTTTTGTTTTGTTTTGTTTTGTTTTACATTGCAGTGCAGATGTGGTAGGTACAGTGGTGCATTTAAAAAATATATAATCATTCATTTCAAACTAAAGGATGTGTACATAAATGTAACAAAGGCCTAGCTAGAATTTACCTGAGAAGGGATTTACATGAAAAAGGCCCTATATGCTCCTCTGTGCCCATTTTAAACCAGCTTAGGATAAAGAAATTGAAGAAGAAAATAAAAGGATTTTGTCTTGACTAAGGATAGGGAACCACCAGTCGGCAGAGACATGAAGGGAAAAGAAGGCAGATGAAGTCACAACTCTGCAGTTGGCATAAGGTATTCTCGGAGGTTTTTATTGGGGAGGCTCACATGGGGCTGAGACAGCATATCTTCACCTCTGCCTCACACAGAGAGGACTGGAAATAACATAAAGACAACATAGCCAGTGCCAGAAACAGATCAAGAAGTGAAATTTGACTTCATGGGATATTAAACAACAGAGGCATTTTTGTCACCTTAGTTTTTTTCTACTGATGCTATGATAGGTGCTGGTCATGTTACACAGACTGTGAGACTGGACATACACACCAAGTACCAGACTTGCACTTCAGAGCTATAGATCAAAAACAGGTAGTGACACACATCTTTATGATGACTGCTTATTTTATCCTCACAGACACATCCTGGAGTAGTACTTCCAGAATTTAGCTTTGTGAGGTGCAAAAAAAGTATTATCTTCTCTTTTGTATAGAGCTTACTATCTGATAATTTAATTTGATACTTCCTAATTTCTGAAATAAGAGAAAGAGCAAATAATTGTTTCCTTTTCAAGTTCTGACTTTGTAGATACCTATCATCTTGGCTTTGAGTTTTGCCTTTTCTGAGTTACAGGATTCTAGTTCATTTTTCAGTCCATGAGTTCTTCTGTAACTTTGAACATCTTTTATTTTAGTTTTCTGGTTCTACTGACAGAAGTAGCTGTAACTGAACTCCTTATTGAGGGTGTAGGCACGCCATGGACTAATAGTGGTCTAGTGGTGACTTCACTTTTCTACTGTATTCCCTCTCTAAGCACTTGTAACACTGTACTTGTGGTTTTGATCACTACAGGCCCTGAAGAAATACAGATGCCTAAGGATTCAGTCTGAAATTAAATTCATGCTTCTTCCCAGAAGGAGGGTTGAACAGAACCCCGTATGTTGGATTGTAAAGCAAGCCAGAGAAGCTGCCTTCACCGTATCTTGTGTTATTCCCATACTCTCACTAGACATCTGCTATTAGCTTGTATAGGGCTTACGTGGCAAGGGTTTGGTAGTGGGAAGACTGCAGGGGTGGCTTCTGTGAAAAAATATGGGAGTTTCCCCCTTGTCCAACAGAGTCCGTTCCAGCCATCTCCAAGACAGATCCACTGCTGCCCAAAGCTGAGCCCATCAGCAAGGCTGGTGGTGCCTCTGTGATAACATCTAAGAAAGTGCAAAAACACTGTGGAGCAGCTGGGTGAAAGTGGAGTGAGAAAAATGTGTAATAATCCTGCAGACAACCAAGGTGAGTAAAGGTGGGAGAGGAGGTGCTCCACACACCAGGGTAGACATTCCCCTGCACCCCATGACGAAGCCCATGGTGATGTATGTTGAGGCCCTGTGGCTGATGGAGGACCCCACACCAGGACAATCTACTGGCAGATACTGTGGTCCAGGGAGAGGTGACAGGAGCTGGTTTTCTAGCAGGATCTGTGGCCTGGGGGGACCACACTGTAACAGTCTCTTCCCTGAGGGACTGTAGCCCATGGAAAGGGCCCCTGCTGGAGCAGTTCTAGGAAACTGCAGCCCATGGGAAGGACGTATGCTGGAGCAGTTTGGGCAGGACTGTACCCTGTGGGAGGGATTCCATGCTGGAGAAGGGAAACAGCATAAAGAGAAAGGTGTGGTAGAGAAGTGTGTGCTGGTGTTCACTGAGATATTTTTTTTCATAGTAGCTTGTACAGTCCTATGTTTTGCATTTGTCATGAAAACAGTGTTGATAACAGGAATGCTTTATTGTTGTGTAGTGCAATCCCATTCTCCATCCCCACTGTGCTGCTCATGGGAGAGGAGGCAGAAGAGTCAGAACAAAACAGTAAAGTTGAGCCTGGAAAATAAGGGAAGGGGTGGGAGATTGATTTTCATTTTAGCTTTGTTTCTCACCATCCTGCTCGATTTTAAATTGGCAATAAATTGAATTAATCTTCCCCCCGTCAGTTTTGTTTTGCCCTTGATGGTAATTAGCAAATGATCTGTCTGTCTGTATCTCAAGCCACATAATTTTTCATCTTTTCTCCCCCTGAGCTCTTGAAGAGGTGGAGTGCGAGAGTGGCCTAGAGAACCTACCATACAGGCTCTGTTGGAAACAGAATACTGTCTTGGATGCTCATCTTCTGATCTCGTATAGGGAGACTTGTTTATTTCTTCAATGTTCCATAAGTAGGAAATGTGTCAAACTAAATCTCTGTCAATTACTGACTTTTTCCTGTTTCACAAGTGTGAGTTTGATAGCTCTAGTGGGAAAATGGCTCTATAACTGCTATGCACATGCCCCTAAGTAAATCTAAATCTTCCTGCCTGGAAGAACTGAACCTGAAATCTGAATCTCCAATTAGTGATATATGGCTTTTCCATTTGAGGCAAGCTTGTGTGAAATTTGGCAAATCTGAAACAAATCAATTAGATTATTTCCTTTCTAATATTGTGCCCAAACCCATCCAGTATCTCCTATGCAGCGCCTTACATAAAAAAGGATTTGTTTTTGATCATATTACCTTGATCTGGAAAAGGGGGAATTTTTATGTGTTACTTTGTGTTTCAGCTAGTGAAGCTATCTTCTCATGGTGCATAAAGGAAGTGACAGCTGTTAATAACTTCAGCTTTTTTCTTTTAATCTGCAGTTTCAAAGGTAATTTTTTGTCCTCTCCCGCATGCCAAGATGGATGTGTGATCCAGAAAGGGTCTAAAAGCCATGACCCAGTGTTGCTATGGTTTTCAGACAGCACAGAAATAACAACATGACTCTCTATGATGGTAAAGATGAGAGCAAACTTTATTCTTCTAAATTCTACTTTTATTGAGTAGTTCGGTACAAAGAACATGATTGGTTATTCAGCATCTACACCCTTTAGTAAACATTTCTTTCCAGTAAACGTTGGAAAAACACCACCTGCGGATGGTTTCTCACTTCCCAAGGTTTGTTGGAATTCCTCCTTTAGATTTCTCAGGCTAACATGAGAAAGTTGCTCACTTGCCTTTCACACAGACACTGGCAGAGCCTGAAGCCTAAATTCAGACCAATGTCAGGCCCACAACCCAGTGCCTGAGAAGTTGTGCGCAGGGGAAAAGGATGAGAGGGTTACCCAGGATGTGATTGTGAGTTGTGAGTGTTGCAAGTGAGGTAGCATGTTCCCACCCTGCAGATACCATTTGCTTGGGTTTTTTTGGTCAGAGCCTTAGGAGAAATAGAGTCCTTAAAGAATACAGGCCTTTTTTGTGTTCCATTTAGAGGTCATATACCCTAGTGACTCAAAGGGCTCTGCTCTTCATCATGGAAATCAGGATCTAAGATTCAGGAATAATTAAATGCAGGCTTGTCCTGTTTCACATGAATCTTAACTTTATAACTTTGGGTGGGTTTGCATTTTAGGGAAACACGAATAGCTTTGTCTTCCACAGCTTCAAGTAATTTATTTCTGATTTGTTTGTTTTCTTTTTTCTCCTTCTCTTCACTTTAAATATCAAATAAAATATAAAAGGCTTTCATTTAGATGCTTTGTACAGTTTTTGACTTCTGTAAATAATAAAGTGGTCTTATCCAAACTGTACAGCCTAAATAACAAATATATAATATCACAGTCATAAGATAGAATACGAATACTTAGATCTTACATTTTAGATCAGATTCTTAGTATAGTTAAGTAGCACTTCTTAACCTTTTCATTCTTAGAGCTTGAGACTACTAACAAATCTATTGCTTCCAAAAGTAGCCAAAGGAGATTTGGCCACAAGCTGTCAAAACAAGAAATTATCACAGCTAGACATATCTGCTTTCTTTGTATATATTTGTTGAATAGATGGGAACTAAAACATTGGTGAAACAACTGCATTTTTCAAACCACTATTCAGATTATTATTTACATAAAAACTTTTTGTGTTTTGACTGATGATTTAGCTGTGTTTGTCAGAAAGTCATAGAAAGAAAATGCATGGCAGACTATTAGCACGTTCACTTCTCATTAAAGATGAAAAGGATAAAAAAATTCTAAAAATACAACCAGTAATATTTTACTTCTAAAACAATGAAATGTGGGAGAAAAGGCTTTTACAATGGGAGCAGCTCTGAATAGCAGCTGGTAGAGTCTATCTAGAAGACTTTTGTGTGACTCCTATGCAGAACAAAATGTGGAATTTAAGCTGTTGTTAAATGCAGATAAAGGTCAGAGATCATGATCTCCAGAGACAATTGTCTGCAGTATTTCCAGCTTCTTTTATGTACAGGAGCCATGTGCAATGCAAGAAAGTAGACAAATCACAGCAAAATAAGGTTTTCTTGGCAACAGAGAAGAATTTACTGCATCTAACAAAGACCAGCATACAAATGGGTTTGAAATTCAGACACAGACAACTGTTGGAATCAAGAACTGAGGATAAGCATTTTTCTTGCATCAGCTGGCTGGTAGGGAAAGGATATAATGTAACTTTCTTTTTCTAGGATAGTCACTGGAGTACTTTCATGTGAGTGCACACTTAGAATCTGTAAATTTAATTTCTAGTTACAAGCATTTGCAGAACCTGCAGTTCCTACGCAGTAACACGGTATGTCATGCCCTGTGACGCTCTGTGGTAATGGCGTATCCCTTCGGCCTGTTCAGATCCACTGTCCTGGACATGCTTCTCCCCAGCTTCTTGTGCACCTCCTTGCTGACAGAGCACAGGAAGCTGAAAAGTCCTTGACTTAGGATGAGCACTGCTGAGCAACAACCAAAAGAATCAAAACATCAATATTATTCTCTTACTGAATCCAAAACACAGCACTCACTGGACCAGCTACTGAGAAGAAAATTAACTCTGTCCAGGTTAAACCAGGACACCTGTGCAGACACTGACATCTCTTCAGATTCTACAGAAAACTAATATTGCATCTAGCATCTGCTAGTGGCTTGATTACTAATATCTTGGAAGCGGTTCTGCAGACTTCACTCAAGTAAATAAGCTTTGTATATGTAACTCACTAATATTAAATTTATATTTACAAATATTACTGACATCCTGTGACATTCTTTCTTAGCTCTCTAGACTGATTATCAAGCAACAGCCCTGATATTCTACGGGGCTTATGGATCTTCTCACAAGCCATAATGGTTAGCATACTCATAAATCTTTGTAATACAAGGTGTTAAAAGAAGGAAAAACTAAAATTGGTATGAAGATACTAGCTGCACCAGCACTGTGTTCCCAAGTTTGTAATAGGAACTTGGGCTTGGACACCACTGACAAACATTAAAATGTATGTTTTATAATTTATTGAAAACATAGAGTTTTCTCTGGAAACAATTTGGGGATATCTGTTTTCACTGGTTTGGAAATGTAGCTTTGTTTTTATTCATTGATTACCTTGAGATGTGCCACTCTTCTGGACTAACTACAGTAATTTTTTTTATTTTGCGAATACTGAGAAGCCTAGAGTCAGGTTGCTTGTATAATGTATGCTGCATTTCTCGTTCCCAGTGAGACCTGTGCAAAACTAGAAAGCAATTTAATTTCATTTATTTAAATGTACATGGTCCTAATGCTTTTGTATAAATGCACCAAATCTTAGTTCTAATTAATAGCCATCTAATTTAGTTACGAAAAACAAAAAGAATGGATGGACATTTTGAAATAAGGATATTGTACTGAGCTAAAAGGTGTCAAATGGAATGCACTATTTCAGTTGGAAGAAACCTACAACAATTGTCTAGTACAGCTGACTGACTTCTCAAGGGCTGTCCAAAAGTCAAAGTTTGTTATTAAAGTCACCGCCCAAATGTCTCCTCAATACTTGGGACATCAACTCCCCCTCCAGGAGACCTGTTACAGCATATGACCACCCTCCTGGTAAAGAAATGTTCCCTCATGTCTAGTCTGAACCCCTCCTGGCACAGCTTTGAGCCATTCCCACACATCCTGTCCCTGGATCCCAGAGAGAAGAGCACAGCACCTGCGTCTCCATGTCCACTGCTCAGGAATTGGTAAAAAGCGCAGAGGTCGCTCCTCAGCTGCCTTCTCTCCTAACCAGACAGGCCCAGAACCCTCAGCTGCTCCTCCCAGGACATCCCTTCCAGCCCCTCGCCAGCCTGGCTGCCTCCTCCAGCGGCATCTGGGGACCTTCATGTCATTCTCCAGTACTGGGGCCCAGTGCTGCACTGGTGAGGCCGCACTGGTGCTGAGCTCAGAGGGATCATCTCCTCTGGTCATCATCTGGCTCCTGCTGAGCTGCTGCCCAGAACCCCCAGGCCGAGAATTGAAAGTGACCCAGCCATTGATGCTCCTATACAAGAAGCAAATGAAGAAAACAAATGCAAATACTCAGTAGGAAACTCAGGAAACAGATCATTAGGCTAAACACAGGACTGCCAGATTATTCTTAAATAATTGGATCTGTAAGAGGAATTTGCTACGTAATACAAGAACTGCATCTCTTTGTGGTCAATTGCCTGGGAGAGGTAAAAATCAAGTTCAGTCTCCTTCTAGGAAAACTCCCTATCTTTTATGAAATGTCCTTACTTTACTCTATTGGCTAGGCTGTATATATGAGAAAATAAGGAGGGTGGGTCTGTTATTGCAAGCTGTTACGTACAAAAAGGTTAAAAATAATTCAATATTCATGAAACCAGGAAATAGGATTATTTCTTTTAACACATCATTGCCTTTACTACTAATAATCAGACACATTCACACATGGAAAATTAGTTTGTTTTCACAGAAATGGACTGTTCTTCTGGATGAAAAGATAACTTTTACATATAGATTTTCACATCCAAGACATTTTTAAAAAATTAAGGTTCTCTTTGGAATGTTAATGAGCATAAATGAAGGCCTCATCCAAAATCCAGATAGAAAAATTGTTTGAAGTCACCTTTTTCTTTTCCTGATCTATTATATTTTCTTTTCTAAGACATATAGGTTTTTGTTGAACATATTTCTCTTGCATTATTGATGCTTCCTACGTGATCCATCATGTTTTAGACAATGCCTTCGTAATACTTTCTTTCATATTATACGTAGCATGAAGCCCACATGAACTATAACGACCCGTTGGATATGTTTGAGATAACAGCTGCTCTAATATAGAAGGAAAATCAAAGATGGTCTTAAACCCCAAGATCAGGCAAAGTAGTGAGTAAACAGCACAGGAGACAATGAAAGCGTATTTCTCCATTGGATGGACAGTGGTCTCAGCAAAAGGCCACCATGTATTTAAAGGCCGAATTCTAATCCTTAGGTACAGGAGACCAATGTAAAGATTATTGAGACGCAAGTGCGTAAGGGCTTGATGATCCTTGCGGATCGCTTCCGACTCAGAACATTCTGTGATTCTGTAGTTCAGCGCAAGACTCGGGTCACGCTCGGAGGCGAATCGCGGCTGTACCTCAGCAATCCACCCGGTGGCGCCCGTCTCCCCGCAGGCCCCGGCACGCAGGGTGCACTTATAAAATATTTCGACTCTTCAGGATGAAAATTGCTAAATATCTGTAAAATATCTACCGCTTTAATAGAAATACTGAAAAGCCTGATTAAATAAAGTGCATTTAGCCATTACCTGAATTTTCAAGGCTAAAAATAAGAAGAATTTAGCCCGAACCAAATACAGAGCCAACTCCAGAGCTCGATGGAAATGGTGAGATTCAGACCAGCAGGTGGAGCAGGAAACAATCCTGTGGGGGTGGCATTTATCAGTTAACCGCTGAAACGACACATCGCCAAGATGTCACGTACAAAAACTAAAGGAAGCAATAGTACACCAACAAAACAGAAGAAAGGCCTTCACAATATTTTATTTACTTTAAAATACCCATATGTAGGTAGAAATAGGTTTCTGAAACATATTCCAGGCTCAATTCCTCTACTGTGTAATCACATAACACCACGTGAGTTTTTTTTCCCTTTTTGTATCTCAGTACCCATTTTCTTCACTGATGCAGCTCGGTTTCTTTTCCCCTTGTTGTAACCGGTTACCGGCACCGCTTGGCACAGCAGCACTGACTGGTCAAATCAGAATCACACACCTTGGGCTGCAGTAACAACTGATTTTGATGCATACCACGACATTATTTCTCCACTCTCTTGTGAGGAAAGCTGTTCACACGAGTAGATCTTGCTCTGAAAAGCTACAAATTGAAGCAATTTTATATTCAGTAATATATATTATTGGATTAATACTGATTAACTGATTCCCAGTGATGTACAAAGAGGGGAAAGACCACACTGCAAGACAAACTGTATCACCCCAATCTTAATACTCTCAAACTGCTTTTAAATACCCTCTGAGAAATTGCTTTGTTGCAAGCCATTATGCTGTTTTATTATGTAATTTCTGCATACTTTTTGGTAGTTTTATGAGAAGGACAGGTCACTTATAGCATCACTGAAATAGCTGCCTGTATATACTGGGGATAAATTCATGTCTTTAATTTTTGAAAATATCCATGGCATCTGCATCTTCTAGTAAATTTACTACTTTTCTTTGTATCCCTTGCTAATAAGGCCTGCATCCATGTAAATGCATGGAATTTCACCAGATTGCAAAACACCAAATTCGCCTTGTTTATATGTCACTATCAATGTTAAAGATTCTTCTTAAAAAATATTAGAGACTTTATTTGTTCACAGTCATAAAGGCTGATGTCACTTTATGCCGTCTGCATCTCAATCAATTAAGAACTGGTCAGCTTTGAAATCAGTGAATGGATTTTTTTAACTGTCTCCTGCTGCTTCTTCAAGATCATCTGCCTTCTAATATCAGACTATAGCAAGAATTTGGCATTTTGCTGAACAAGTAATATTGTCTGGAATTTAAATAATGTAGATTCAGTATGAAAAATATTTACATTTGAGAAAAAGTAGATTCAATTATGGATTATTGCTTATCTGTGAAGTTAAATTCCTGGATTTTTACTCTAGCTCTGGAAAGCAAAATAAAGGTCTCATAAAAAGAAAGCTTGTATCTTACATTTTAAAAATAATATAAAGAGCCTACTTCTATTTATTGTGCAGAATTAAAATTTCTTACGCTAATATACTTAGATTCCTGTGATTACACTTTGAACAATTAAATTTAGAGTGTGTTTTGTTTGGAAGGTGTCATACATACAGCCTCTGCATTATTGTCACTTCATAAAATAAAAAGCAAATACAGTAAAAAATACTCGTAATTTCTCATAATTTAAGGCACATTCATAGCATTAGCTAAATAACTTAGTATCTTAGCTTTCAAAACTTAAAAAATAAGCATGACTGCCAGTTTCATATTAGGAAATAATGTAGAGAAAAGCAAACACATAATTTTAGTTCCATAACCAAGTTCTATGAGTTGCAAGTGAAAGGTGAAAACAAATGCAGTGTACTCCTTTAAAAACATCAGTCTGCATTCCTCATTGCCAGTTCTAACATAACCAGTTACAGATAATGTTTATTTTATGATAAAGAGTAATTCAAACAATTATCCAAAACAAATATATGCGATTAACATTGATTATGTTCCTGAGAAGGAAGGAAGGGGCGGAAGGAAGGGCGGAAGGAAGGGCGGAAGGAAGGGCGGAAGGGCGAGAGGAAGGAAGGGCGAGAGGAAGGAAGGAAGGGCGAGAGGAAGGAAGGGCGAGAGGAAGGAAGGAAGGGCGAGAGGAAGGAAGGAAGGGCGGAAGGAAGGGCGGAAGGAAGGGCAGAAGGAAGGAAGGGCAGAAGGAAGGAAGGAAGGAAGGGCAGAAGGAAGGAAGGAAGGAAGGAAGGGCAGAAGGAAGGAAGGAAGGGCAGAAGGAAGGGCAGAAGGAAGGGCAGAAGGAAGGAAGGGCAGAAGGAAGGGCAGAAGGAAGGGCAGAAGGAAGGAAGGAAGGGCAGAAGGAAGGGAGGAAGGGAGGAAGGGAGGAAGGGAGGAAGGGAGGAAGGGAGGAAGGGAGGAAGGGAGGAAGGGAGGAAGGAAGGAAGGAAGGAAGGAAGGAAGGAAGGAAGGAAGGAAGGAAGGAAGGAAGGAAGGAAGGAAGGAAGGAAGGAAGGAAGGAAGGAAGGAAGGAAGGAAGGAAGGAAGGAAGGAAGGAAGGAAGGAAGGAAGGAAGGAAGGAAGGCCACAGATGACCAGACTAGAACTGAATCTACATACTGCACCTCAGAGTTTATGCCACAGCTCATTTAGACAACAGCTCTAGACTTTCAAAAGCCTGGTGCCATCTGAAGATTCACACAGGATTTATCAAGTCTGGATAAAATTGATGTTCAAAGCCTTGGGATCACTGATTTATGCCTATTTATTATGCCTATTTACCTGGCATAATATTAAGTGCTTTATAAGGATCCAAAGTGCTAGGTTTGGCCTCAGACTAAAATAAAGGTTAAATTATTCCTCTCCAAAGATTTGTTTACTAATAAGTTTGGTGCTTTCTGCAGTGACTTTTCATCAGATGGGTAGTTATTATCCTGACCTGAGATACTGGTGACATTGGTGGGGTTTTCTGTGCTCACCTTCACTCGTGTGCTAAGACATGGCAGTATTGTTGATACAGCATTTGGAAAAAAGTCCTGCACTGTGAGCTAAGTCCAGAATAAACGCCCTCAGAATAAACGACATTATGACAAGGGGAAAAAATAACCACTAATACCATAATTCACTTAATCACAGTCCGCTTATTCCATCCAGCTTCTGTTGCACATCTCTTTCTGAAATTAGTAAAATAGTTTTCTGTGTTCTTTGCTTCCTCTGTGTTGTATATACATATTGACTGATTTAGGAGTCCTCCAATACAAAGAAGGGTAGGCTGTTTTAACACAATACTAGACCAATTATTTATTTTACTTTTTTGCCTACTTTTGCCAAATAATGCTTCTTTCCACTGCCACTTTATAATGAGGAAATGGAGTAACCTGTTACAGCCAACAAATCAAGACTCAGGAGAAACCATCAGAATTGTCAAAGTGAAAAAGAATAAACATGAGAAAATTGTGTCTTTATCACATGGAAACAAAGCTAATGGAAGAAAGTATGGGAATAATGCAAAAAAATTGAAAAAAGAGTCTAATTATTTTGAGGAAATTACCTCCATTTTGTACTAAAAATATTGCATTAAAAATTAGATCTATCTCCACATCTTATCCAATCATCTGCAATAAAAAATAGCAATATGTACGCATTCTTAGAGGAGTGTGCAGTTGGCTGTATGCATCCATTCAGGGCAGCAAAGCAACTAGTACCTGCTGCTGAGAAGCATGCAAATGCCAGGAGTCAGCAGCCTTCCTACCAATTACCTACTTAAAATGAAACCTTTCCAAAACTATTTATGGCCCGCCGCAATTGTTTCCTTTGTCTAGATGATTGCTAAAAGAGTTTTACACCTGAGTCTTGTATAAAGTCAATTTACCTGCTTAGTTTTAAGTAGTAGGCCAGTCTGTTGGTTTGAGCGCATCGTGTTAAAGTACACCTTGACAAGCTTCTGCTTCTGCTGAGGAAATTAGCTTCAAGTGAAGATCAGAGTAAATCTTTTAAAAATTATTTGAAACAAATTCTGGTAAGATATTTCTTTTCATGGCCCTAAGTAAGTTCCGCCCCCCTCAACATGCCTCTGTTTGTATTGGGAATGATATTTTGCAGATACCAGAAACTCATAGCTCTCTAAAATACCTGTGTGGTTTTGCCTGCCGTCTTCCTTTGTCCTTGCACTCATCTGCCTCCTGCTGCCTTTTCAGTAAGGTTTACTTTCAACCTCTGCCATTGCTGCTTGTCATCTTTCTTTTGACTTGAAAAAGACAGGAATAATTACGTAAGCCATTCACCAAATATTATTTTCTTTCACACTGAACTGTCTAATGTTAACAGCATAGATAAATTCCAGTGTTTTGTTACAAACTTCTTGTAAAATCCTAGCAGTAGATGTGCCCAGGTCTGATGGACTGACAGGCTTTGATGGAGGTGTGTTCTGAAAGGGGGCAACTGTTTATCTCTGCTTACCCTGTATCTGGAGCCCCTGACCCCTGCAGAGGTGACAGTACTTGCACCAGCACAGTTGAGAGACATGATTCAATTGTGCATTCCCAAGGAAATGCGGCTCATATAAATGCCCTGCCAGTCCCATTGTTTACTGTCTTGACCAATTTCAACCCGTTTTGAAAGATGGATAGAAATCTGTGTTCCTGCAAGTCTTCTGGAATCAGTGACTGTGCAAAAGTGTATGATAAAATAATAGTAGCCATTTGAGTGATAAACCCAGGGTGTGTAGGAGTGGAGATTACTAGATCTGAGCCTGAACAGACAGAGAGAGAAGTTGCTTATTGTGACAGAGATGCTAACTGGAGATCCTGAGTGAGCAGTAAAAGCAGACAACAAGAAAACTTCTTGGAGGTCTCATTTGGTGGCTGCACCTTTACAGGCATGAATGAGAGTAATAAGAATTAATACTTTGAGTGAAGAAAAGAATGCATATGCTGTATATTCTGGTTGGAACAAAACTCCTGGCCAGCCAACTCCCATGGATTTACATTAGCATAACAAACATACGTTGTCTCCAGCCCTGAGAAGGATACCAAAGGGATCATGAGATAAACAGGCTACTGTGATGGAAGAGGAGTCAAAGGACAAAAGCCCATGGAAATAATGCCTTCTCGATTGTTCTTTTCACTGAAAACTTGCATTTTGTGCAAGCATAAATATTTAGATTTCTTTTAATGACATCAATAAACACAAATTAAAGTAGCTCTATGGCTAGTGGAACTAGTAAAGTCTAGTTTCTTTTCCCTCTCCAGAAGGCCACATTACAGCTTTTGCTGTAGTTAACAGAGGTTAATAGGAGATAGGGCATAGAATCAATGCATGGGTTATTACATAGTTTTTAGACTAAAATATCTATTTTCTAATTCAATTTCCTTGAACAAGTTGGATTTCTAAATAAGAACTCAGCTTGTGAAAGACCAAATGTTTAATTTATAGAGACAAAAATACTCCTTAATTTAGTGACAAAATAAAATAGGTTCACTACCTTTTCACAGAATGAGAACTAGGAGAATTTTTTTTTATATTTAAATTGCCACGCTTACAAAGCAACAGCAATGAAAATTACCTTTGGATTGAGATGGATAAGTAAAATCATTCTGTCAAAAATTCTAGCACTGAGAACAGGAATTTTTAATGAAACACCTCTCTGGTCATGGGTCTCAAATTGCTGCTGTGCAATTGCAGCAATGGCAATACAACTCAGATTATAAGGAGATATTTTAAATAAATCTTCATGTGTTTGTTACTGCACTGACTATTAATCAGTTGCCCTGTTGGAAAGCAGCTGTAGTCAAAATACAAAACCAGATTATCATAGTTATTTGTGTGTGTAAAATGAAGAAGGACATCAAGCTTCTACTTCTTGTACAGTAGTAACATACACACTATTAAGGCATATGAGGAATTTTTCAATTAAGAGACAAGAAGTAAGCTCTAAGTAATGACATTTTTTACAGGTAAAAATTAATCTGGAACAAGAGCAGATATGAATTTAAATAATTTCTTTATAATACGGTCATTAGACCATATATGAGACCATGCTTGTGTGACAGTTGATTCTGGAATAAGTAGTCCTAATTTGGCATGCTAGTTTAGGAATGATTTTATCAGTTTTCATATGTGGCATATTAAAATACGTATTTACCAACTTTGCTTGACTAGTTCAGATGCTCAGGTCAAGCACCTGTGTTTGGTGAAAATCTTTGCTCAGAAAACAGCTCTAAATTTCTGTGAATGGAAGTGGGTGAATACCCTATACTTTTAGAAAACAGGTAGTCAAACTGCATATTTAGATAACAAAGATTAATTACTGAACCTTCAGCTTAAAAAAAGCATTTCATGTCAGAGGTTGAGACAGAAAGCCTGCTTTTCTGTATGGTTTTCATTTTTCTTAACCTCAAGACCAACAACTTAATATTTCATTCATTCCATGGTCCAACTTTTGCAGCAACTGGCTAAAGAATTGAATAGACAACTGCCTCCTTTGTCTACTGCCCTAATACTCCACCAAACTACACTACAATAATAAGCTCATGTGAACAAAGAGGCCAAACTGATGTCACATATGAGTTTTAGTCCTATTTATTCTTAGCTCAGAGAACTTGTCTGTGCAGTCTTGAAAATATTTTTTGGTTATAATAGTAAAATGTAAGGCCCGTGAATTAGCACAGGATTGTTTCTATAATATGTTAATTTTCAGTCCTTAGGACTGCTCAGCTTAATTGATGACTGACATTTAATTAGCTGTCAACTTTGTAGTCCCTTTCAGAAAGATCTTAGATTTTTATCTATTCAGTTTTCTGAAAAAATTAAACCAATAGAATACGAATCAAAGTTTTCCCTGCTCCCCTCCAAAAGTCTGTTCTTTCTTGTTTTATAGCTGCCACTCAGAATTTAGGAAGCCAGACACATCCAAATCTCCACTGCCGTGGAGTGTTAGTAGACATACGCATCAATACGTAGTTCTCTTTTGTAATGAAGCTCTTGTGCATATAAGCAACTCCAGTACTGTCCTCTGGTGTGGATTTTCAAACATTCATGAAAGAGGGATATCTGGACTTTTGAGTGGCTGCACTTACTATTCTGCATACATCTTAATATTCATAGGAATCAGATGATTTTTCATTCAAACCATTGTATGATTCCATATAACTGAAGCTACAGAATGTGATGGCAGTTCAGCCAGATCAGATTAAAGGGGATCTCATGAACACCATTTCATGTCCACTCAAAATAAGAACATATGGGCAGGTGTGGAAGATTTAATTTCCAGGGCTGACTGCATCAAGCCAAACTTAAAAGACCTAAGCTGTTTAGTGCACCAGTTGTGCTGGTCTTTCAACTTAGCCCTAGCTGAAATACAACTAACATTTGGACTTAGGAAGAAAAAGCCTTATTTCTCGACTTCCACAAACTGTGTAGGAAGCTTAGGCTGGCTAGGCCAAGGAACCTGCACCCTCCCACCCCAACTTATTTTGGTTCCATATACTTCAGTGCACATAGAAGACAGCCAAGAAATCTATAGATGCTGATGACCACAAGAAAGGAGATCAAGGTAAGTTTCAGACAACTTCAGCTTCAGTAAGAAGTAACTTAATAGCTAATACTAAATACCTCTGGTGTGCTTATAAAACTCACGCTTTAATGAAAAGACCTAGTATCAGTCAATAAAATTAATACTATTCAGCAGAAGTAGGGCAAAGAAATCCAAACCCAGATTACTTCTGTCAATTCATTTGGCTTGAAACAAAACGGTGGAAGTTAGGGTGGCACAGAGAATGGAACTAATATATTTGACCCTGGGGAAAATAAACCCCCATATTTTTAACGGAACTCCTTGGTAGAGTGAATGGAAAAATATCAGTAAAAAATAATGCATAGCTCAAGGTCTAACAGCAGAAGCATATACTTTTGTACTTTCCATGACAGAAAATTAATGTTTGGTAAGAATGGGTTCACAAGTTTGGTGAACCCTTAGTAAACACCCTTTCTTAATAAATGCCCATGAAGTAAAAGACAGACTATTGAGGACTTGCTTAATGATAGGTTTCAAATATAACTGTGGGAATTCTTTGCTAGCAGTTTCCTTGACATCATCTGGATCTCTTGACTGAAGAACTATAATGATACTATTTAGTCACCTCTTAAAGTTGTCTGAGACTTACCTTGATCTTCTCTCTTGCAGTTACCAGCATCCATAGAATTCGTCTCTGCCTTCTATGTGCACTGAAGTATACAGGGTAAGATCATTTCACGTTAGTCTGAAATGGAAAACTGCCTGTTGTCGACAGCTTATTCTTACTCTTAATGTTCAGTGCTGGACAATCTTGTTGAGCTGCCTCTACCAACACTGATTTTTGAGAGCAGAGAGTACATCAAGTAGAGATCAAGCCTTTTTAATAATTCTTTGCCATCACTCCAGCTTTTTTGCTTTCCAAAACCACCTTTTAAGAAGCAAGTACACCTATTTGCCTTCTTTGAAGAAGAATCCTTGCCAGTGAAGTAGCTGAGAAAATTTAATTGTGCAATAAACCACTCCAGTTGAAAATGAAGTCACCTCCAGTCAAACTGGTACGAGCAAAACCCAACTTCGTGCAGAGATATAGTTGAATAAACAAGATGGGACCTGGACTCAAGTGCTTCAGTCTGTCTGCAGCTAGTCTGGCAGAGGGAGCAAACTCGAAAAGGCAGAGTCTGCTCAGTCTGAGGCCACCTCTCCAAGCTGCCTTGCTGTGCAACTGGCCTGCGAGGCCACGGCTGCCCTCACAGCCAGGCCCCAGCGCAGGCCATTTCTGCTCACCGGCAGGCCGGGCCCCAGCGCAGGCCATCACTGCGAGCCATCGTCGCTCCCCTCACGGGCCTGAGGCCGTGCGGAACGGCGCCGGGGAGCCGAGGCGCTGGGCCGGCTCTGGGGGCCCTCACGGCGCCGGGGAGCCGAGGCGCTGGGCCGGCTCTGGGGCCCTCACGGCGCCGGGGAGCCGAGGCGCTGGGCCGGCTCTGGGGCCCTCACGGCGCCGGGTGCTGACGCGGCCGCGTCCCGGCCCTCTGAGCCGGAGGACAGCGCGGGCTGGGAGCGGCCTCGGGCCCGGCGGCCATGGGGGCTCGGAAGCGCCCCTGGCGTGCTGCTTCTCCCCCGAGGCGTAACACCATCAACACCCGGGGCGGCTCCAGTGTGCGCACTGCCCTCAACAGATGGAAATTACAGCCACAGCTGAGTGTGGGCCAAGGGCCATAAATACGGTGAAGCCAGAGTGAAGATGCAGGATCTTGTCATTAACTCTACAGGTATTCCTCTTTTTGCCCTTTTTCTTTTTCGTTTTTTTTTTTTTTTTTTTTTTTTAATAGCTGTTTAAAGTTTTTCCTAAACTGCTAAAGTACTACAGAAAATGAGATTGAATTAAGTATATATAGCATGCTAAAAATACTGGGAAAAGCATGGAGGTTATTTTTAACTCTTGCACTTCATGAACAAATGCAATATTTTATGAGACGCATAAAATGCAGCTGTATTTATATCTGCTCAGTATGAGTTAATGTAGACATTCAAGACTAGACACTTGGAATGTTTTCGGCTTTTTAAAATTTTTATTTCTCTGTTTATGTTAAAACATAATGACAGAAGAAGCATCAAAGTGATCTTTATTGATTTCTAAGATCAAAATGTGATCAAAACCCTGAATTTTTAGAAGCTAAAATTTGGAATGACATGCTCGATTTCAGATTACTACCTGTTATAGTCATAAAAAGTTCAAACATGATACACCTTTCTCACTTATGATAATTGTTATGAGCTTTCACAGAAGCACAAATTGGTCGTTTTACCATGCCAGGAAGTGACTTAGGTAAGGCTTTGTCACAGAGATCTCTGTAGTGGATAGCAATAAATTTATATATTTTTAACTTTCAACAAAGGAAGCTAATATAATCTGAAGGGAGATAAGGGAAAAGGTACAGGAAAGGCCAAAACTGGAAGTTTTGCATATGCCAGCTGTCTACTGTTCCAGTTACTTTTTCTAGTAGCTTTTTGTTACTTTTTTTTTTCTTTTAGCCTAAGATATATATAACAAATATATAACAATAAATGTAGGGACTTTAGCATTTTCAGTAGTATGGGAAAGGTTCTTTTCTTGCTTGCTTTGCTGCAAAGAAATGTTAGTTACTTATGTACAGAATAGTATAAAGATTTCATACTACATGTTGCAGTCTTTTCAGAAACACATTTAAAATATTCAGGTTCTGACAGTTGCAATAATAATCTCTAGATCCATAGGTCAGCTCTCTGTAGTCCTGAAAGAAGACTGATCTTTATTTGGGTTATGTTGTGACACACATGGTGATAATGTTCTGAGGGTTCTAAGTGCAAATAGATGTGACATCAAATGGATGATGCAGAAAATGTGCTCAGATTATGAAATAACGGATTACCAAGAGATGCTGAAGACATGGTGATAGGATAAACACTTCTTTTTTTAATGGCAATAGTATTGCACTCAGGAATATTATTTCTGAGCTCTCTGACAAATGGTATTATTATAAAGTCCCAGAAAACTATCAGTTAATGGAACGTGTATTTCTTTAACAACATATACAACTGATCTTGGTACAAAACTATTTCTAAGAAGCTTTTTTCCTAATATTTGGAATGTGGAACTTTACAGGATTTAGAATCACAAGTTTATGATTTCAGCTCTTAGTTCTGTCTACCTCAATCCTTGTCTATAAAAAGAACATAATCATTAGTATTTTTTAAATTTAAGAGTTAATGTTTGTAAGGCAATTAAGAAAGAGCAAGTGAATGTAACTTTTAAGGGCCTTTGTATGTTTTATCTTTCAGTATAGCTCTCATCTAGAATAGCATTTATGATGTTGAGGGGGAGGAATTAAATATCCTAATGGGTTGATTCTGTTACGCTAAGGACATTGTTTGACATTAGACCCGTGTCCTCTGCATTTCCTTCAAAGTAGTGGCATTGTTGTGAAAGTCATTATCTCAATGGCTGAAGAGAAGTGTCAGTGCATTTATCCTCCATCTTAGCTTTTTTGCAGTAACTCTTGCTCTGTTTTACATATTTTCTGGTTTATGAATGCATCACTAAGGTCTTAAAATATAGAAATGTGTTTATAATGTCTTCAGCAAAATGGCAAACACAATAAGGATAGACTAAGAGAAGAGCTATAAGCTGAAGAATCTGAACTGTGTAAGCAAAGCCAGATTCTGCCTTGAAACTATAGGTTTTGCAGGCTTGAGAGACCTTCATTAAATAAAACGTGAACAGTATCCGTCTCTTAAAAAAAAAAAAAAAAAGAAGAAAAAGCCAGAAATCCTACCACCCAACCAACCAAAAAATCTTTGTTCTGTCACAGTATTGATGTTCTGCATTATTCTGTTTTAAGATATAAAAATCATCTAGACAATATGCATACATTTGATGTAGTCAACCGGATGGTGTTTTATGGATAAAATTATTAAAAGCACACTAGGCAACATCATTAATAGCCTAGGTGCAACTTGAATATATGGACAAAATAATTTGCCACAGCTCTTTTTAGTGCATACAGCACTATATATATAGTAGTTATATGCTGTATTTTAAATTTGGTTCATGGACAATTAACTAAGACTGTGCTGAAATTTTTGCAAGAGTTCTTAATCCTTGTGACCTGGCCAGGTTTCAAGTTGGCTAATCACATAAGATTACTTCCTGCTTAAATATAGTTTAATAAGAGATGCCATCACTTCCTGTCCTAAACTGTTGTACAGTCTTGTCAGCTATGTAACAGCTGTTGTGTTGCACCCTGAAAGAACTTATTTTCACTTGGGGGTGCAATTACTACAGATGTACACTAAATTTTGAGGTAGGCCTTTTTGCATCCTTGTGGTTAAAGAAGCAACAGGAAAAAAAACCCCCACGCTACATCCTTTGATCAGAGAAAACTAACTGTAGTTTTGGTCAAGAGGAAGAGAGCTTTGTAGGCACAAGAAAATCAATTAAGTTATTATGTAAAGTATTTTGTAGACCTGTATAGGTCTTCTTTTTGGAAGAAGATAAAAATAAAAACGAACTGAATTTGCAAGTATTTCCTTGCTTTAGTTCTTCTAAAACACCTAGTGAAAAAATGTTACAAAAGTAATCCCTGATTCTTTTGTTTTTATGCATGTCTTTTAGTCACTTTAATTTGCAAAGATTTTGATAGAACAATGTGAGCTGTCATGGTAATCAAAGATTTTCAGTACCTTATTTGCTAACATTGCTCTCGGTGAGGTTGGTGCTTTTCCAGTCAAACGGAAAAATGTAACCTAATTCTTTTCTAATGTAGAGGTAATTTATTGCCCGACTGTAACATTTAAAATGGCCTTGTTGTTAATTAATTCCAAGGGTAAATATAACATCCTGGATATATGTCCCAAACAACTTGCAGTTGAAAGCAACCTTGTACTTAAAAATCCAACATTGGTTCTGAGTAGAAGACAGAGCTAGATATTTTAACTGTAAAATTTAACAGGAATATCAGTGCAGAAAAGACCTAGTGAAGAACGTTTTTACCTCTCTACTTTCAAAAGGTTGATATTTCAATTGTTAAACAATTGAACTGGCATTTCTCACTTTTAGAGATTTAATTGGTTAATAAAAAGACTATTTTTGATCATTGACATGAAGGAGATGCTGGAGGAGCTATGGAAGGCAAGGGTGGGGTATGAGATACTGCTGAAATGGGATTGGCAGAACAAGTCATAGATTTCTCTGTCTTCTAAAACGAGCAGAAATATCCTTTAACAATTTATGAGCAAAGGAAATAATGCATAGCTGTTTTCACCTCTCTCACAGTGAGATGTGTTGTAGTAAGAGTGCACTTTCTATGAAGTGTATTTGGTAAGTTGTCTGTACCATAGGCTGATGCAGAAACTCCTTAGGGAAGATTTCTAGATTTTTATAGGATGTGTGAAGTCTAGATTCTTGCAGTCTGGATTCTTTCCCTTCCTTCAGAAGTTCTTATTTTGGTTCTTCAAATCTGTGTTTTTCTGCAAACCAGATATGGCTGCTCTGTGGATTAATTTAGTTAGCACCTTTGCAAAACTTTAAACCAAAATTTACCTATATACTGATTTTCAACAATTACAGAGCATTTCTTAATGAAAGCGACTTAGTGGTGAACATATTGATCCAGTTGAAAAACTATAAAATTCTGTTTATACTTTTTATAAACTTATTTATGTTTTTAAAGATTCCTTAGCCTTTAATTCCTTCGCATTCCTTAACCTTGACCCTCATTCATGGTAGTGAAGTAGATACTCATTTAACCACTCCACGATGGCATAATAAAACCACATGTATAAGAGCATAAATCCACAAGTACTTAGACATGTTAAATTGTATAAATAGCTGTCAGAGAGCAGTAGCATAACCTCTGCAAATTCTGACAAGTACCTGCGATGACAATAAATTTCCGAAACGCAGAGCAAAATCAGCAAAAAGGCTTTGCAATATTTTTGAATGTATATGAGTTAAAAACCAGATTGCATGTCACAATTGAATTATATATTCAGGTTTTAATGAAAATCAACCTTTTTTTTTTTATTATTATTAGTAGTAATTAAATGCTAACAATTTCAACCCTGCGTGAGAGGATGGACTAGCCCTACTAGCCTTGTAAAAATTTTGTTATTTTTGACTGATGGTAACTTTCTGCTGGTCCTTACAGTGTGGCCAATCTGTTTTAATAGATTTTATGATAATAAAATGCATGCTTTGCAAACAGTGCACAAGACACCTGTTAACACAGGTATGTAATACGGTTTCTAGTCCCTAGTGAATACTGCATAGCCTTTTAAAATACTTTCCAAGACTTTTTTTTTGTTTAGGTGTATAAGAAGATCTTTCTAGAACAGATCCTGTTATGAGATCAGAGTTTGGAAATGTTGTGTGAGTTTTAACTTTCGTATAGCCTCACAAGGAGCTGAATTGCTGCAAATGAAGGACTGTAAACCTGTGCTGGTAGCCTGTGAGTAAGAGGTGCAGAAGGGAGAAACCTCTTAAACTGTCTGTGCCTCTGGAGAGATCATTGCAGTGAACTCTACCTCTGTGGACCCACAGGAATTTTGGATTTAACCTTCCAGACACTTATGTATGGTATGTAAATGGCCCTTGTGACATCAGTGTAATTATCCAAATGTGAGGCTACATGTCTGTAAATATGGTGCTTATTTTATTATTTTTTCTTGTGATTCAGCAGTTAAGATTATGAATGCGTGCAGGAGTTAAAAAAAAATATAATGATTGGTTCAAAAAGCGTAGCAGAAAATACTAAGGGAACTACAAAACTGGCATGGTGTATTTTTTTAATGGTTTTTACTCTGGAAACCTGAAAAGAATGCAAAGGCTAACTGTATTTATAATTAATTCATCATAAAAAGGAAGCAAAAGAAAAAAGAATCCTGTTTTTTTAGTACGTGTGCTGCAGTTTGAATTTGAATTTTTTTAAATTGGGAATTACAGTTTTCATACCGCCTGAGGAAGAACAGCCAAATTTGAAAGCTAGGGACCTTTCTGATGTCATAGTTAATCACTTTAAATTCATCAGTAATGTCCACTAACAACAGCTTGTGTTGAATAAGCATATTAAGACAAAGGAATGGTAATATGTATTTAAAACCTTAGGAAGTTTTGGGGTAGTAAAACTGATTTGTAGTGGAAAACCTGTAACAATTTAAACATATTTCAGTGTAGACTATAAAATACTATATGGCTACCAACGTCTATATTAAGTAGTTGACCAAAAGCCAAATTATTATTCAGTACAATGAGAAAGATATTGTTCATATTTTGATGACAAATACAACCCAGTGGTGTAAATTTGGATAGTTGACTGAACTTTGTGAAGTGCAGTATATGTTGGGACCTGTGGTTCTGTGTTCATGTTGATTAAATTCTGTCCTGCTGAGCATTACAGAAAACAAAGATTATATAACATTGTCCAAACACATTTGTCACAAGATGGTATAACTCCTCTTACTAACAAATATATGTTTACAATGGTTATTTAGAGAGGTTGTAATAATAAAATTTCTATTATTATTAGAATTTGTTTCAAATGTTACAAGCAGCAATATTAAATATGAACCAAACATCCAGTAAATTTGATAGTGAATTATCTAAATCCATTGTTTGTTTCCCCTTACAAAGTTCTGTTATCTTATGAGTTGCAGTGTTGTTGTATTGCAAAATGTGTGAGCTTTTGATGGATAACATTCTGTGCAAAGCAGCTGTTTATTGTATCTGTGCTAGTTCTTACCCCATGCTCTTTTTATAGACCATTATTAGTAAATTTTGAGGTTAGAGAGGTACTGACCCAATCAAACATGTACAGAGCTCAGCCTCTGAGTTAATTAAATGTGGGTTAATACCATATTATAAGGAAATCATTGTCCTTATTACAGTTATTAGGTAGTTAGTCAAATTATAGCTTCAAAGGAATGCAGAGCATCGAGAATTTGGGACTAAATTATGCATTTGAACCTTAGGCCAGCTTTTACTGTTGAGACAGTTTGCTGCTAAAAGAAATTGTGTGTCATTGAAATTAAATGCCTTTCTGGGGATGGAAGCTTCCATTTTTAAATGAAATTACTGAGTGTGGTGTAGTGAAATGATTAAAATCTGTATTCCGGGAATGTGGTGGACAAAAAAAATCAATAAATGCTAGGAAACCTTTGTTGCTGCATGTGAATCCTTGGAATAAAATAGCCTGGTACAAAGATAATACTTAAAAACATATGAGTACATTAATGTATTTAGCATGAGTCTCACGAGACATCAGCTTCACTAATTTTTAGCATAAATTTTACTGTGTAATGAGAAGCTTTCTTTTCTCATATCCGTATTAGGCAGTGTTTTTGCCCTTCCCCCAATGCTCCTGCACTGCAATCATTGTGCTTGCACTTATTATGTTACAAATGACCGAGGTAAGGCTGACATTCTCGTTGCATGCAAAAAGAGCTAGTCTGCCAGGCCTTTTTTTTCCCCCTAATGAAGCAGCTTTGTGAAATCTCCCCATGTGTTAATACTAATGAAGATCCTCCAGCACAATTAAAATTGCAGCCAGTGGCTAAAGAGGAAACAGAAGACAATGGCATCTTTCTACATGTGCATATTTCTTTATGCATAGATCGACTTTATTTAGAAATATTGTTGATTTTTAGAATGCTTATATGTAGTATTTAGTAAGGTTAACAAGCTGTACATATTACTGAATTCTGGAAGTATGTTTTTACCAACCCACACTGAAATCATCAAGATTTTCTTCATTGCACTGGCTTAACTTTACAGTGTTATGGTTTGCAGGGAGGAGTCTTTGGGCTCTTGCAGTGTATTTTAACCCTGAGTTCGAGACTATGCCAGGGAAAGAAGAAGAAGAAAAAAAAGGAGGATACCATGTGTGTAGTGTGAAGGGTCGGTGTAGGGAAGCATAGCTTTTAATTTTCTACAAACAACCTCTGTGGGTTGTTTCAGGCAAGGCGAGAAGATTTGTATTTAAAATACGTATTTTTAAATTTTAATTCTTGTATCAATAGCTGGTGAGTGTTAATACTTCCCCTTGATTTTAATTTAATTCCGCCACCCTTGTTGCCTGCTTTAATTTATTGCGTACTTAACTTAAAAGTTGAACGTTGCGTCTTTAAAATGTCTCCTCTTTTAGAAGTGGATCACCTTTTTTTTTTTTTTGTAGACGGCAGATTCTACTGTGGCTTCATCAGTTTTTTTAACCTGAACCTAATCTGTAGGTTTTTAAGGTGGGCAACTTTGTTTCTCCCCCGACCTATAAAATCATCTTGAAAAAATGACCCAAGGCGCACTGGAACTTTCGGTCGCTGTGTGAAGAACGCGGGCCGTTCCGAACTTTTCCCGAGCCGAGGGCGGGCGCGGGTTCCGCAGCGAGCTCCGCGATCCCGCCGCCCGCGCCCGGCCCGGCCCCGCCGCCGGCCCTGCCAGGAGCGCCCGCGGTGACGTCACCGGGGGCGCGAGGTCCGCGACCCCCTCCAGGGTCCCGCCGGCTGGGGGCGGCCGCCGCGCGCGCCGCCGCCCGCGCGCGCCCCCGCCCGGCTCCGGGGAGCGCCGGGAAGGGCCGGCCCGGCGCGCGCCGCCCGCTCCGCGGAGGGGACAGAGCGGGAGAGTGAGAGCCGCGCACCCCGCGCACCGAGCGGAGGAGCTTCTCCCAGGTGAGCGGCTGGGGTGGGATGGCGTTCTGCCGCGCCGGGGCTCCCGAACCCGGGTAGCGCCCGCCTCGCCGGCCGCGTCCCCGCCGGTGCGTATCGCCCCTTTGTTGTGTGGGCCGAGCGCGAGTCCCGCTGCGGGGCCCTGCCCGGGCAGGGCTGCGGCCGGGAGGAGGAGTGGCTGCGTGGAGGTGAGTCCCGCGGCAGGGCCGGGGCCGGGGTGTCTGCACATGGGACGGCCGCGTTCCGAGCGATTTTAAACTTTGCTCGTGGCCGCACGCCCGTGCCTTGGCCGGGCGGCGCCGGTCACGTCTCTGCCGATGGACACCCGCAGCCTCCGGGGCGGCGCGGCGGCTGCTAGCGGCGGCCGGGCGGCTCTTTTGTGTGGCGCTGTGCGGTACGCTCCGCTCCCGGCGGCCCTCCCGGCCCGTTCCCCTCTTGGCGGCGGGCGCTGCCCCGCTCCCCTCGGCTGGGGCTATCGGGGCGTGCGCGAGGCGGGGCCGCGCGGAGCGGCCGCGGGGCAGCGACTCCAGCACGCGCTGCCCCTCTGCGGGCGACCCCGGCCGCGCGCAGCCCCCGCTCCCGCGCCAGGCTGAGGAGGCGCGCGCTCGCTCCCTCCCTTCCGCGGGGCGCGGCGCGGGCCGGGGGCGGGCGCCGCTCCGCACACCCGGCTCGCTGCGGGCCCCCCTGTCCGCGGCTTTGTGCGTGCCCTGTCCTTGTGAAGAGGAACAAGCAGCTGCAGTGCTGCGCCGAGTTGTTGAAATTTATCCCTTTGTGTATATTACAATATCCTCCATTTTTCTGCCCTCTAAACAACAAGCCTTTCGCCATCTTGGGCAAATTTTTATTCCTAAGTATGACCGTCTCTTTTAGGAGGGAATGAATAGAAAACATGAAAGCGCTTCTGGATAAGCATCGAAGTTTAGGGAATGTTACAAGGACGGATAGTGACGTCATGTAAAGTTTAAGGGGATTTTTCTCCAAAGCTCTGTGCTTTCCCGTGGAATTCCTGGTCTAAGGTGTTGCAAACTGCACTTTAAAGAGAAAGGTTCCTACTTGCGTGTGCACGTACAGAGGACACTGTGAATATGCTGCTTTATCTGGTGTCTGGTTTCATATCAGGAAAACAGTGTGCACCCCCCCCTTTTTTTTTTTTCTGCCCTGGGCTTAGTATTTAATGTGCAGTGCTTAACTGATGCATTATTTTTAAAACCGTTCTGAAGTTACTGTGTTAAATAACAAATTATCTGGAGATTTGCATCGGTTTTGTTTATGGCGAGTTAATCTGATGTGAAGTTTACGTGCGACGCTTGGTACAGGATCTTCCTTGAGAAATAAACAGTCTTCTTGACATGAAGAAAATGACAATACAGACCTTCATTTTTAAGTGACAGACTTGTAGGTATGTTTGGAAGCAACGAACTTATGAAGGTATATTATTAAAAGGTTCCATCTGGAAAGTGCCTATAAATATTACATGTAGTTTGGGTTATGTTCCAGGTACTGTATAATGTGTGTGGCTAAACATAGTAACTATACTAAACTCATTGAAAGAACCAACCCTACAACTCCTTACCCAAAATCTAAAACCAAATCTGTTTTCCTCTGGCTACAAGTTTTGCGTCAGTTGTTGTGGAAGGGAGAGCAATAAAAGGTACTGTTCTGTTAATTTGGTTCTCCATTGATTTTTTTTTTTAATCCCATGAAAGTTTTTCTGGTCACATTACTTAAATGAAACATGTAATTGGTAAGGAATAATTGTTGCAGGTAGAGTTTTGTTTTTCCATTCTTCTTTCTATGCTTGTTTGACTTGCTGCATATTTAAAGTCACACTATGGAGAACATGAAACTACTTGCATTTTCTTTGTCTTCAGGACCGGGGAAAATACTGACAACAGTTAACATAGAAAATAATAGAAGAGCTGTTTGTACATCAAGACTTTATTTCTATCTGTACTTAAAGCAGCCTTAAGGTTAAGTTAGAACAAATGTCAGATGCGTACTTTATTTTTCTTTCCTAAATACATCAGAAAGTGTAGTTGGATTTGCTGTTTCCTATCTGAAGGAATATGAAAACATAAAAGTTGAAAGCATGTACAGCAGGTGATTCTAAATTATAAGTGCAATTAAGGTCTGTAAGACTGGATAGATTATAAATTGTGAGCAACAGAGGATAAGTAGTATCCAAAAATGGCAGTATAGTTTTGACATCTCATAGTAGACTGTATACATGTTTTTGTCAAAATGCTGCAAAATCGGTAAGCTGCATAATGTTAAGAAAATGGTAGCCAAGGTGATTTTTGTAAAGTATATGTGGAGAAAGCACTAGGAATTGTTAAAGAATCTTCAGTGTTCAAGAAATTCTATGTTTGCTTCAAGCAGGTGGTACTGGTTTACACATAGGTCATACCAATTCCTGTAAGCAAGGGGAGTATTCATATCAGGTTGTGATGAAATTGTTCATAAACAGAACTCTCTGAAAAGTAAAAAATATTTTTTCAGAGGATCAGGTCTTGTTTCCTTTTCATTCGTGATCCAAGGTCTGTTCTGGATGGCACAGTATAAAGTTTTGTGACTACTGTGTATTGAAAATAAACTGGAATACGGTGTTCTAGTTCCAGCCCCGACAGTGTTCATTTTTGCGGTAGCCAGGAGGGGCATGGCCAGTACCCAGTAGTTCTGCCTACCTTACCTCTATTAGTTGGGGGTGGGAAAGGCAGGCAAGGCACTCTATTCCTTTTGGGGACGTGGAAACAACAATACCAACAATAATGCCCTAGGTTGTCTCTTCCAAGTGAACATGTGGTATTGTTGTTTCTGTGTGAATCCTTGGGCGCTTTTTTGTAGTCTCTGTCACTGGTATTGCTGGTATTACTAGTAGTTTTCTTATCTCGTTACTATTTCTAGTAAATTGTTCTTATCTCAGCCCATGACCTTTACCTTTTGTGCCTGCAATTCTCCTCTCCATCCTGAAGAAGGGGGGGAGGGAGTGAATGAGCGGCACATGGTTCAGTGGGAGCACTGAATTGGAGAATACCATTCCTAAACCATGACATACAGGTATTTCTCATCAAAATTATTTTTTTAAACTAAATTCAACTGTGCTGTGTTTCTTACAGGTCTGTGTTCCCACGAAAAGTAATTGTTTTTAAGATTCTTGTAGATTTTCAATGCTATTGTAAAATTTTTTGAGTAGTGTGAGAGACAAAAACCCTAAATATATACTTTGTATCTTTTTGTGAAAAATACTTGATTTTCTTGAACGTGTAATAAAATGATTTGCATTTTCAAAGAATAAACTAGCAATGTCTTTATATCAGGGAGGGAAAGAGCATTGGTTGACCACTTTAGTATATTTGTTTAATCTTTATGTTGACCTTATGTTAAGAAGAAAGTTCTGCAAGACTGTCCTTTTTTGGGAAACACTTAAAATGCAAATAAGAAGGTAATAGAAACCTTTCCTTATAGGTCCTGTTGCCCTTTTTCATGTTTTTTTTGTTTGCACATTTATTTGAACTGCATTGTAAAGGAGCATATGTTTTGCAAAACATCCTGATGTGGGAGTGTTTTTCATATGGGAGTGCATAACTGTTCCTTCTGATGCATCGATTTGACAGCTGGTTGATTTCATGAAACTGCTAAGAAGCCATTAGTGGTGTCATTGAATTCAAATAGAACAGTCCCTCCCAGCCTGAACTGCAATTGTTAAGGTCTTTGTTGCTACTTTTCTGTTCCTGTGCAAGAGTGGAATATCAGAGTTGCAAATAAAATGAAGCTTGTACACCCGGTCTCATATCCCAGGATGAGGGAAAGGAATATCTCAGTGCTGTTAGTTGTATAATTTTCTTGTAATGACATATTTGAGAAGAGTAGATCTTAACTGTTGGGAGGTATAACCAACAATGCAGTTTCCTACACCCTTCCTCCCCCCTCTCCCTCCAGCACATTAAGGGTTTCACTGTATGAGCACTCTGTGTTCAAATCCCTTCTCTGTGATCTGTCTCCCAGACTGTAATGTCCAGGTATCCTTAAATAATACTTAATAGTGTAAATGATGGTGACTTTTAAATTATTTTTTTTAATAAACAGTCTATGCTAATAGACTACTAAGTGTGATAGTTAGTGTGTTCATCACTTGAATAATTTGGCCCGACGAAGATTCCCATAGTTCACCAGTTTTTTCTCAAGTGTGGTTCAACTTCTGAGTTATTACTGTAGTTTGACTACAGTATATTCAGTGAATTGTGTCATACTACATTATAACGTAGTTTGTGATTGTTAATTGCCACCACAAGGAACACTGAAACAGTTGTCAAGGTTAGCAGCGATTTTTGTGATTGTTTGAAAGTTTACAACATTCTGAATGTAGACAAAATGTAGTAAGTATATGTTGGTCAACATATTTTATACAAATGGGAAGTTTGTATTGAAGAACATTATGCAGTATTCAGAATCTAGGTACAGGTGATATTTCCCCTGCATCACAGAAGGAAATGAAACATCCTTTTTTAAACTAACATCTATGCTTTTAAAGATTTTTTTTGTTATGCTACAACAACATTTTTACTTTAAAAACATTTTTTACCATAAATAATAATGGACAAGCCAACAAGGAATCACTAGAAGATTTGTGTGAGGAAAACAGTAGGTTCTCATCAATTTTTTAGTTTGTCTTTCTTAGGACTTTATGAAGGCGAGACGGTATTAGTTTCACTGTGACAGAGATAAGGACTCTCCAAGAGTTTATTCTTTTACCAACATCACAAGTAGTTGGTGGTAGAGGATGAAAAAAGAGCTCTCTTCACTGACTTTAATCTGTAGTGTGCTGGGTCGTTGTTTCCTCGAAAACGGAAATGCGTGGTTGGTTAGTCTGCAGAGTAATTGCTACGGGTAGGTAAGCAGAATACGGCACGTAGTCATTAAACAGAGCTGGGACCACGTATTCATTCAGCCTCTGCAGAAGGGCCAGGCAAGATGCAGTATTTTGCCATTATTTTGTTTCTTAATCATGCAATTTTAAGTGGAAGAGAGGTATGTAGAACATAAAATCCAGTTAGCACACAGTTTCACCTATTAGCTGTGTTAAGTTCTTATCCAAGTTCTTTAGTGTTTAAGCTCTTTACTGTCCTAAATTTACCGTCATACAGTGCCACGGTCTTGAGCCATTCCTTGAAAAGAAAAAAAAATACACTTTGTAAAGTCCAATACAGAAATTCCTTTGAGATGTAAATGGAAATAAATAATAAAAGTAAAAGTAGTGATTTTATAGTATCAATTAGCTTTTTGTTTCTTTTTTGCCGGGGGAGAAATTGTGATTTATTTTATTTTGGTGTTAGCATTTCATGAGACACCAGGTGAAAGAAATCCTTGAAGTGTGAGGAAGGCTTAGTGCTTGTTTCAGGTTTTTTAATGTAGCAACAAGGAACAAAGGATACAAGGGTTTTCCCCACATAGTTTAACCAAATTAATCTCTACATTTTACACAATTCCTAATACCAGTTCCTTCTCTTTTTATAGAATATCTTTCAGATCATTGGAAAAAAGACCAGTAGCGGAAAAAATACACATTTTAAAACCTTGCTTAGTGACAGATGATCTTTCAAACATTGTCTCCGAAAGTGTGGACTTAGGAAGAGGTGTGCTCGGCTTGTCAGTGTCTGTATGATGCCTGTTGCCTTTATTATGAATTCTCTCCCTTTACCTTGCTACTCGTGCCCTTCAGGGCCTCCTGAATATCTTGGTTTTTGTGTATAAAGGACATAAGACTCTTTTCACTTGATGTAGGTCAGGCATTGTAAAGAGCTGAATGGGTTAAGCGTTGGTAGTTTGCAAAAAGAGATTGCAGAGATTTTTCTAGCTGTTGAGGGAGGAATCACCCAAATCCTTAGAATTCAAACTACTAAAAATGTGAAGAAAAACTACCTGAAAAATTGTTCTACCTGATGGACTGTACATTGGTAATTAATGGGACTGCTAAGTTTATGTATTTGTCACCGATAATGTTTACAGTATAAAACCTTGGGAAAGAAGCTAGATTTAAAAAGTAATACAGTGACTGTCTGATAATGCTGTTGTCTTTTTGGAGGCTCACACAGAACTTGGGGAATTCTGCTCTGGAATTGTTGGAAGGGATAATGAAGGATTTTTGGTTTTTGAGTAGTGATGAATCCTACCAGTGTATTCTTATTCCTGTAAAGTACAGGAAGTGTTAGGTAGATTTTCTTTAGAGTTTTTAATACAGTATTTTAAAGGCACAAAAAAATCTGCCTAGCTGTTCTTGAACTTGAACCTCAGTCTTGCGTTTGTTGGATTGGATGCTAAAACCTTTAAATCTTCTAGAGAGTATTTTTTTTCTTCACTGAGCACATGGATAATGTTTTTGGATTGTGACCCTGTTTATTAATTGATTTGTGTTAATGAGTTAGTGTTTTTTTAATACTGAAAGATTCTATAGTAAACAATCCAGTGCATTTTACCAGATACATATTTTAGAAGAGTGACATGTAGTATCCAAGTATAAGCAGCAAAATAATCCCACCACCCCTTCCTTTGCCCTCAATCTTTCTACAACAGGAAGCCAGTTGGACAAAAATTATTGCAGTGGTCCGTTGGTGCATAGGGACATAATTGTGTGGCTTTTGCCCCATGTTTTGTTCTTGCACTTTTCCACAAGCATGCACTCATTAATCAAAGACACTGTACTGCTGAGGGCAAAGAGGTTCATCAAATTGGCAGCTGGTTTGGTGTAAAGAACAGTGTGCTGAAGCTCTTAACGTGCTAGGACATAAATAAATCTTAGGTCTTTGTATGCAAACCCTGGAGGTTAATACTGTATAATTCAGTGCCCTGTCTTTGTTTTTATGATGGATGTTTTTAAGTGTTTGAATCTTCATGCAAACCTTCAAGCAGGTCAGGGCAGACAGGCTGATTGGCTGAAGCAAAAGCTTGGCTAAGGGGCTTGTGTGTCTGCTGTGGAGGGTTTTTTTTATTGACTTGGAGATCCTTCACCGTTGTAGGAGAGTTCTAACGATTGACAACCCTTGCTGTGCTAATGGACATAGTAATGAAATGCAAACACTTTGGTCCTATTTGTTCCAAAGTTACTCCTGTTTGTATGTAGCCTTAACAGAACTAACATGTGGAACAAGCAAAAAACTACTAGGATTTCCCTGTAAAAATGGTGCTGGGATTTGGCTTTAACACGAATTGGTTGCATACTCATAATTTAAGAACAGCTGGTTACAGCAAGTGCATAGTTGTTTGCAAGCTATTATAAACCATTCTGCTCACACATGGAGACTGTGCTTGAGCTTTTGTTTTTTATTGATCTTCCTGCATTTGAAATCTGGTCGCTGCAGTCACAGAGGCCCTTCATTTTAGCTGTGCTTGCATTGTAGAGCAACCTCAGTATTAAATATTTATTTTTAACCAAATGCTGAATAAAATGTTAAATTCTGAGCTTTGAAGAAACACGGTGTAAGGGTGAGCAGTGACATACATCTTAAATATGAAATCTTGTTATGTAAAGACTAAAAAAGTGACATCAGCCAAGCTTTGTAGTCCTTTTGTAACATTTGTTGTTCTGAATAAGAAATCCTTATTAGATTTACCCAGTGTTACCTTGCTAACACTGTAGTTGCTGCTTTTTTTTTCATGCATTGTGTACCCAGTGCTTTTGGGGGAAAGCCAAGAAATTACACAAAGTGAAGGTGTAGTAAAATAGAAGTAAGCAGTCCTGTTAAGTATCCCATGGAGAATATAATGGATGTATTAGGAACGACTGTACTCTTATAAAGGTATGCTTATCATTATAATGTGAAAAGTACACACTTAAAAATATTAGTCATTAATATATATAAGTGATGTTGATCTCCCCACATTCAGTTTTGCTTTTCAGTTAGAAATCAAGCTGATACAGAAAAGTTTGATAACTTTTTTGTTTGTTAAGTTCGATAACTAGTGATTGGAACTTTATAAGGAGAGTAGTATATTTTTGACAATAAAAGTCAGTTTTCCTAACATCCTTAGTTCTTGTGGGAGTAAAAGGGAGCCCATAATTCCTGGTCTCCATACATCTTTTGATCCAGTATGTTGTAAGTTATTAACTTGTTACTAGTTTATAACTTGGCATGTAAATAGAAAGCATTGCTGAAGAAAGTTGTAAATAAAATCTTACTTCATATGTACAGATCCAGGAGAATGGGAAGCCATTAAGGGAGGTTTCTTATTGTGTTAGTCAGCAAGATAAAAATACCAAACATAGGTGTCTGAAAGAGTCTAGTTGATTTAATACATTATCAGTTGATTTAATAAAATGTTATCACTCCTTACAGCTCTGATCTTGTCTGAGTAGTTACAGCAATTGAAAAAAGGATAAACTGTGAGAAATGCAGACCAGTATTTTTCCATTGCATTTCTGATCATTTTTCTTCCGTAGGGTTACCCATAGCACCTCACTGCTTCTTTTCAGTGTTGAAGAAAGAGCTAGATCAGAGATAACTGAGACTACAACTGTGTGGTTTAGGAGAGAAGTGAGGTGGAAGAGTGCTCTATAGGTCCCTGATGAGACCCAACCTCTACAACAGTTGTAATGAGAGAAACAGTTTCTTCATAGTACGATCGTAGGAGCTTTCAAAGCAGCATGGATAATTCCTGTTTGGGTTTTTGGGTGCTTTTAGTTATCGAGTCTAATATTAGAAACAATAGATGCTTCCATTTTGCCTCTTTCCGTGAAATTACTTTACACAGGAGTCTAAAGAAGTGAATTGTTAAGGGTCTGGAGGGGAAGCCATGAGAAGAATGGCTGAGGTCTCTTGGTTTGTTCTGTCAGCTTCTGAGGAGGGGAAGTGAAGGGGCAGCTCTGATTGCTGCTCTCTGTGATCAGGGACAGGACCTGAGGGAATGGCTGTATCTGTGTCAAGGGTGGGTTTAGGTTGGATATCAGGAAAAGGTTCTGTCCTCAGAGGGTTGTTGGGTACTGGTCAGGCTCCCCAGGGAATGGTCATGGCCCCAAGGCTGGCAGAGCTCTAGGAGAGTTTGGACAATGCTCTCAAGGACAGGGTGGGATTGTTGGGGTATCCTGGGCAGGGCCAGGGGTTGAATTCAATGATCCATGTGGATCTCCTCCAACACGGGATATTCTGATTTTAGGTGATTACACACCCACCCTCCTCTCAGTAATTACTGAAACTTGGTTAATAGCAGATAGTGATGGATTTTTTTTCACTGTGTTGTCAACAGAGATCATGGTGAAAAACTATTGTCCCAAAGAAAGTATGAGAAATGGGAAGAAAGTTGAGATCCCAAGTCTTGACTAAAGGGAGTGAAATACTATGGATTATTGAAAAAAATCAGAGCGAGACATTCCAATAATTATTACCTTTCTGGCAGCTTAGTAGACAGTGTGCTTGGATTTAGTCATACTGTAAATATAACAAAGAAGGATTTGGAGCATAGGGTTTTAGAATGGGTGTATATTTGAACACAAAATGAGTATGCCCCATTTTGATGTCATATTGAAATCCTTCTATTAGGTATTAGGTGTTTTTGTTTTGTTTTGTTTAACTTGCCGACAACTTGCCAAATAAATATCTAAAGGGTCTGTATAATTATATACTTACCACCTAATGCATGTAAAAGTGTCCAGAGCTGTAAATTTCAGAAAAGAGAAAAAATGCATATGGAAAGAATATATTCCTAAAATGACAATAGACTTAATAAGGGTCCTTTACGGTTTGGCCTTTAACTGTGGTATTAGCACCATATTTTTGTGCAGTTCTCTTTTCTTTTCTAAAAGTGCTTTTCAGGCCTGATTTTCCCCCCTTAAGGCTTAGAGGACACAGCAAGTTGTCTTCATGGAACCAAACGCATTTTTGAACAAGAGTGGGAAGTATTGATTCCATGGTTGAGCCTTATCCAGAGGGTTAGTTCTGAACTAGTTCTTTATGATTTGTTAAAAGTAGTGTGCTCTTTATACAGAGAAATAGTCAAAAGGCATGCGGGGAAGGAAGGAACTTGCTCTCACTTACTTTAGGTTAAAGCTGATGTTAAGAGCACCAGTAAGTGCAGTCAGTTGTAAAGTGCCCTTTTTCGCATGGTGTTAGGAACTGAAAGAAACAGATTATGCTATGTCATTTACCTTTTATTTATATGTGAGAAAGATCCAGAGCAGCTTGAAATACTTGCCTGTTTTTTGGGAGATGTTTTTCTATGTCAACCTGTTTCTGACTGTCATTGTGGTAAATTTATAATCTTTTGACTCTTGGAGATGCCAGTAAATTTTCAGTTTTAGCAGTTAAAATGTTATAGATATACAGCTTATTGCAAAGTTTATTGTGTTGATGTAAGTGGTTTATACAGAGCAGTGTTCAAATGTAGCCTGCAGTCTTTTTGCGGTCATGGAAATGAATTACATGTTCTGAGAGATCTGTGAATAGTGTAAAGATTTTCTGTTAAAACAAGTGTGGGCAATCACTTTAAAAAGATTTCTAGGCCTCTAAATGCCTAATTTTTATGATTGTGGTGATTTTTATACCTTGCAATTTGTTTAAAATAAATAGATAAGCAATTGTCTTAAGTAATGATCTGTGTTGTATGTTCTAGGAGATACTTGAAATGCATGTGGGTGGGATCTCTTTGTAAAGCTGAGTTACTTTTTTTTGCTTCATGTGCCTCTTTCCCTTTAAGTACTTGTCAACACGAAAGATTTTATGGCCGTACTTTGTGCTCACCTGTTCGTCCATGTGCCTCTCCATTCCATGCCAGAACTTTTGTAATTTCTTCTCAGCCATAACTGAAAGTAGGCTAGACATTCAACAGTAAAGTTCTACAGTTTTCTGAAAATTAATCACGGTATTGAAGAAGATGCACAGATTACTTGCCAGCTGAGGAAGTGGTAGGCCAGTACCAGAGTTACTTCACCAGTGCCCCAAGCAGTTCTGTGATTCCTCAATGTGTGCCCACTGTCCAACAAGTATCTATGCTGTCATCACTGTCCTTGCCAAGGGGGTTGTTGAAGTGGACTTGAGGTCTGGTTTATGGCAGTAGGAAAATGCAGAGGACCATCATAGGAGCGCTGCTCACAGGAGATTTTTTTCAGCCACCTCAAAAGTAGCACATGAGGAGACCTGTAATAAAAACCTTTTGCATGGTAGCATGTACGTGGGTTTTGTGCACAGTAGAATGTGGGTAGTGGATACTGAATGTTACTTTTTTTGGATCAAGATTTTGTTCTCAGAATAAGTTCAATATGATTTCAATTAGAAAATGTTGGTCACTTTAAGTAACATGACTAGAATGATGTTTACATCTGTAACTACAAGCAATAAGTAATCCAATAAGCAATATGTAATTTCTGTTGGTGAAAACACCTTAGAATGATTTCCATGTGCGCATTATTTCTTATTGAGGACACACAGTCTAGCACAAGTCTCGTGTTTGCTGGACCTGTTATCTTTCCAGTCCAGTATTAGATGAGAGAACAAACATTTGCATTTATGAAATGCATCCACATAATAGTACACAATTTTTCAGAGCTTTCATTTTGGTTGAGGGTTTTTCAGAACTGAAGTCTGTGTGCTTACCAGTGCCCTGTGAAATGGATTGTGTACATTTGTCACATGGATGGCTTACAGACAGTCGATTGCTGTTTCATTAATAAAAGCAGGACTTGCTATTTTATATAGTGAAATATAAGTGAAAAATACAAGGTTTTGAAAGATATAGTCATAGCTATTTTTTAAGGAAAGTGAGGTGTCTGTCTGCCCTTCTCCACCCCCCAACCCTCGCCCCCTGTCATGTATTGTGGACTGGATTTCAGTGATGAAGAAGATTTACTGCCTCCCTGTAAATTGTAAACTAGACTAACAATAGTCAGGCTTGTTTGCCAGATATCAAAAAGCCTGCATAGATAGCTACTTTTGTTGTAGTAGAAATCATACTGGTTCATCCATGTGGCAATAATTAACTTCCATGGATGCTAGAAAAGAAGTGGTCGTAGAATTGCTGAAAAACAGATTTCAGTATGTTTTCACTCATAGAACAGAAGTCAGGTGCCATTAGATCAGTATAAATTTAACTAATTTTGAGCAGCAAAAGTATAAGACTACAATTTTTACAGGACTTGAAGAGAAGCTTAGTTTCTTAAACAAGACATTTAAGTTCCTTCTTCATTTTTTTTTCTTGTAAATAGTCTATTTTACATATAAAAATCAATGAAATAATCAGAAGTTGCATTTTTAAAAGTGTATGGTCTCAGGAGATTAATTTTCAACTTGTCTATTGCTTGCTTTCCTGTTCTGTTTTTGGTTTTTTTTTTTTTTTTTTTTTTTTTTTTTTTTTTTTTTTTTAATGAGCTATAAAGAAAGAGTCAGAGGTCAAATGATCAGCAGTCTGTAGATATCAAACCAAAAGTGAGTTTTAGAACAAACTTATATCTTGGCAATCTTTCCTTCTAAATAAATGTAGTTTGTTAAAAGCAAAAAACCCCTATTCCGTGGTGGATTTTTACCAATCTGATTCAGTGTTTCTTATCTGAGATACTCAGATACTGGTTGATACTTAGGGCAATATTTAAAAAATGTGTAGCATTTCTCTTGATGTTCTTCTTAGATGTACTTTCAATTCCATTAGTAGCAGAGTTAAATTAGTGCCACTAGGCAGTGGTGGAAGTTTCGTTTTTGAGCTCAAGGTCCAGACTTTAGAAGCTGAAGAGTCAGGGAAATTCTATTAAGAAACACTTCATTAATTCTGACTTGCTAGCTTCTGGTCTCTTATCATGTTATACACTGTAGTGGTCCTTTCCACTCACGTTTTTTACAGTATTTTCTCTTTTAATCAGTAGACAGTTTCCTTTTACAGATTCCTAAGTTGTCAAAACTGTGTTCTTATCCTGAGCTTGAAAGCTCACAGAGCAGAAGAAAATACTTGCAAGCTTATTTTTTTTCCCAGAAGGAATAGGGAAGCACAAGAAAAATAGTCTGAAACACGAATTCTAGAGTTTTCAAATAGGTACCTATTACAGCATCCTCAGGCTTGCCTTAATCCATGCTGCTGTTACCTTCCCATCTTGCAGAAACCTAGTAGAATGTCTAGTACATTGCTTTTGTGCTAGAATGATGCTAGTATAATGAATGTAATACATGTGAATGGTTTGAAGGAAAAAAATTATGACTACCTTCTTTTTAGACTATGTTTTCTGACTATAATTGTTTGTTGTTTTCACCTTGCATATGTGGCCAAGATTCCTACCATTGCTTCAGCAAGACTGAGGGAATAGGGGGAGTGGAGAATCCTGGCAGCAGAGCCCATCTCTCACACCTAATAATCAATTTTATTTTAAACTAGGTAAGATTGCTAGCTGGATTTACACTTTCAGCTTTGAGTGATGTCTTGTAGTCTATTGTTTTGGTGGCACAACACTGTCTCAGTGTTTTTTGTTCATTAATACCGTTGAACTGGTATACAAGTTCTATTTCTTTGAACTAGTTGTTACCGTAAATCCTTTTGCCAGAAGAATTAGTACAATTCATAAGTTGTTACCATAATTCCTTATGGCATTTCACTGTTAAAATGCAGCTAAATACATGCTGAATGACAAAGGTGAGATTTGTAGAGTTCTGTGTGTAGTTCTGAGCTCCTTAACATGGGACTACTGAAGCGCATCTGATAAATGGCTATTAAGGAGTTGAAGGGACTGGAGCATCTCACCTGTAATGAAAGGCCAAGGGAGCCTGAACTCCTCACCCCAGAGAAAATGTTCAGGGGAAACTCATCAATGTTTATAAATACCTGCCTGAAAGGTGCAAAGGTGACTGAACCAGAATATTTTCAGTGGGTCAGGACCAAGATGGGCACAGACTGAAACCCGTGAGGTTCCAAGCCGTGTGCTCTGGGATGACCCTGCTTGAGCAGGGAGGCAGGAGCACGTGGCCTGCTGCTGTCCTCTCAAACTGACCCGTTCTGTCAGGGTCTCCCCAAACATCAGGAAACTCCTTTGTTTGTGAGGGTGGCTGCACACTGACGTGGGTTGTTCTGAGAGGTTGCAAAGTCTTCAACCTTAGGGATACTACAAAGTCATTTTTTGTAAGGCAGTAAACTAAAATTTAATGAATGTTAAAAAACAAATAGAAAAGCCCCAACAAACCCCTGTTTATAATAAAACTCACATTTTTTTCATTTTTAGCGGTTGTTTTGAAAAGTAATGCTGCCTAGTACTAGACATGTAACTAGGAAATATACTTTATGATTCATTAGTTTGTAATTTTTATTGTGATTAATAAGAGAAGTTCTGATCTAAATGTAGTGGTTATATAAACTGATAAAGATGATTACAAGATTTTTAATGTAAATAAAATATTTTACTAAACATCGTAAAATGAAGACACTATACTTGAATGAGATACGAGGTATTTTATTATCTCAGCTTCTTTGAATCCTGATCTCTTTTCCTTATGTATTGTGCTAGTTATTTTCTAGATATTTGTTATTGGTATCTTTGAATACAAGGCTACGCAAGTCAGATTTGAATATGTGCCTCTTCTGTCGGAGCATGAAATCAGACTCTGTCTCTCGAGAGGAATGGAGGAGTATGCATTGGGAAATGCGGAAGAGGGGATGTGGTATTACTGTCTAAGGGCTACGTGATATGTGAAATAAGTGTTGCTCTGTTTTGTATGACAGCTGCCAATGCAGGAGCCTGATTGTTGTCTTGGAACAAAGAATGAGAGCCTAAAATATTAGGAGTTTGTCCTGCTGAAAGGGAGTGGTGTGTGTGTTTGAATATTGTATTATGTTGACTTGGTTTGTGGATAGATGGCAAGTGTAAGTCCCTGTGAGACTATTCCAGTGCCTAAAAATGTCACATACATGCATAAGGAAGGTATTGCTGTCTTGGGCAAGAGTGAATTAGAATTGCAGTAGATTATTTTTCCTTAACATGTATTTATAGGTGAAAGCTGTCTCTACTGCTAGAATACTCTTATTTGTTAAGTCTCTTCATTTTTTATCTGATGCATCTATAAAATATAAGTAATGATATGTAGTAAATGGTTTGATCCTGGCATTATCAAAGTTATTTTTTCGGGAAATGGATTTGTTCTTGGCTTACAGTGCTTCTCTGCCAAATAAGCCTTCCAATACATTACTTAGGATTATTTTTCCCAGATTTTAATTTGTGAGTTCTGTTTTTTGAAAGAAAATACATTATGTCCTACCTACTTCAGGTTATGTGGTTTCTTGTATACTTACTTTGAAAAATTATTTCATGTATGTATACTCCATTGAGAGAATACTTACAAGTAACTGTAAACAGTTACCTTTGTTTCTGCCTCAAAAATTCTGCTTCTGCTTCAGGTTAAAATTAACTGTTCAGTATGACACAATATGGGGGGTCTTTTTCTCTTATGGTATCTTGGGCTCTAAATGCCAAGTAATTGGTAGGGCAGGTTTAGACAAGATACTGGGAAGGAATTCTTCCTCTTGAGGGTGCTGAGGCCCTGGCACAGGTTGCTCAGACAAGCTGTGGCTTCCTCATTCCTGGTAGTGTCCCAGGCGAGGTTGGACAGGGCTTTCAGCAACCTGGGATAGTGGAAGGTGTCCCTGTATATGCACTCACGTGTATATATACATACAGTTTTGAAAAATTATTTTTACAAGTTGAATTAATTGGTTTTGTAGAAAGGCATGGCAGTGTTTCTGTGACTGATGTAGAAGTATAAAGACAGAAGATCTGATACAAAGGATATTTAAATGTAGCTGTGCTTGATGACCAATTAATTTCCAATTTCATTTGGTTGAAATGCTGTAGTTTGCAGCTGGTCATTGCTTTTATTGGAGAAGATACAAGATGTTTACTATTTGTCACATCAGAGCAGCTCAAAGTTTTGGAGCTCAAGCTTTGTTTTTTAAGGACCTGGAAACAGTATCTTTACATAGAAAGAGTTATCTCCTTGTTACAGTTTTCAGAGTAGAACTCTTATATTAGCTTGTGTACTTGATATAATTTAATTGTGAATCAAACCTATATTTCACTCCTTTTCTTGCTGTTGGTTACCAGATTTCAGTGCTGGAAGACTTAATAAAAGTGACTTACTGACATTTTAGATATGTCTCAACTATGTGCTGACTGTGTGACTGAACACATGCCTAATAAAGGTACCTGTATCACTGGTGAGAGTTTCCAAATTATCAAAGAACTTAAAATTATTTGTACTCTTCATTATCATCGTAATAGTCTCACTTAATTCCTGTGAGACTTTGCAGTTGCATTACATTTTTGTTCTTAAGTAACAATAATGCAATCTATGAATAAAAAAGCAATCTATTAATCAGAAAAGGCTTTGAAACTTTCTAATAGCTTTCTTTTTCTTATTTTCTTCCTTTGTCTTATTTTTTCATTCTTGCTTTCTCTGTCTTTTCCTCAGCTATGTTTGTGTCTGTGTGATTATTGCTTTTATAATACTGTTTAAGATTCTCTGAATGTACAATGCAGTGAAGCTTTGTCTGTGACTGGGGCACTGTGCAAAACAATTACTGTGTCTTTTAGGCAGAATGGAGCAGCGAGCTATGTGAATGCCGAAGCCTTGTCTTGCTGCTCCCCTCTTATTTGCAAGAGCTTCCAGCATTGCCGAGCAAATATGCTGTCTCAAGGTAGCAGTCAGTCTTCAAAGTGAGGATCAAGTCCTGCCAGTGCAGTAATTCTCAGACTTTGTCTTGTTCTTTAGCTCAAAATGGATGTTAAAGGCTAAAATGGCACTTTGCTAGAAGAAAAAAAATTCTTTTAACTTTTTATCTTCTACTGAAGGTGATGACAGGAAGAGGAGCAGTTTAGAATTTTTACTGACAATGTTCCTTTCTTCACTTTGTTACTGACATAATAGAGTTGTTAACCAACATGTCCTCACTTGTTAGAGAATAGCCTTGACACAATTTTTGTTTCTCACATGTACGGAAGTGACACACAGGGAGGTTATATAGAATGGCCATGCTTTTTTAAGTGTGCTGATCTCTGTAAGTGCTGAGTCAGAGAAAAATTCTGTCATGTCTATACAATGTGGGAGTCGATGAAAATAATTAAAGCAATGCAAAAGCCTATCAGCACTTTTGGGCAAGCTCAGCTAAAAGATCATTTTTTCACAAGTCTTGAATTTTGATGAAAATACCTAATTGTGGTGTAGACCATTTCATAGCTGACATCATTGCTTTCAGCCATCCTAACAGTGAAAGGTCTTGATGTGGAAAGGTTCGTGGTGTGTGTCCTATGTGTTGACAGAGCTTTGACAGTCCATACAGCTTTTGTTTCTTCCACAGTGACTTTTTTTCCTGAGCAGCCAAGTGTCAGAATCTTCCTTGTCCAGCTGCACAAAATGGTCAACAATGCAAATAAACCCTTATAGCTCAGCTTTCTGAACTTTCTTGCTTTTTAGCTTGATCTATTTTAGAGAGAGGAAAATTTTAGAGAAAAGTGGCATGTTTTGCAGACGTGCTTTACTTGAGAAATGCAAAAAGGACATAAAAGTTGAATTGGTTTTTTTATACTACTGAACTAAGTAAAGCCTCCAATTGATTGTTATGCTTTTGCGGTCTGTTGCACTGATACAGAAATAAGCTCAAAGGAGGGTTGTCTTTGTTCTTCACATGGTGTATACAAAGATTTTTCAGCATTTGGAGGTCAAGTAATGAATGACTGCTTTAATATGAGGATTTGTAATATTTTTAAAGTATTTGAAAATGGCCAAAGAAACAAACTTAAATTAATGGAGACTTAATGAAATACAACAGTTCAGAGGATAATAGGAGCTCTGTCTAGAAGGTATTTACTTTGATATGATTGTAATGCCAGGCAAGGCTTAGATTGGATATTAAGAACAATTTCTTCCCTGGAAATTCCCTGGCACAGGCTACTCAGGGCAGTAATGGAGTCCCTGTCTCTGGGGGCATTTAAAAGCCATATGGGTGTGGCACCTGAGGACATGGGTTAGCAGTGGTCTTGGCAGTGATGGGGGAACAGTTGGACTCCATGCTCTTGGAGGGCTTTTCCAACCTAAGCAATTCCATGTAAGTGGATCTCTGTACACAGGGATTGAATATGAGAGATGTCTCCAGCTGCACAGATCAAGTTACTTGGATAAAAAATTGCAATGGAATTATGTGTGAGCCTCAGTCAGGCATTTTGGGGCAAATTCATAGTTCCTGTGTGCACCATTCTAGCAGCTAACTAACTTCTGTATTCCTGTACAACAGAGAGGTATAGTCTGCCCGTTGCAGAATCAGGTACTTACCTAAGGGTTTGTGTGGCTTCTTTCATAAAGCAATGCCACCATACTCACTGTAAAAATCTGGCTTCTTGTGCTTAGGACATTTGTCATAAAAATGGACAATTCCCATTTGCTGCTGAAAAGATGATTTTGTAGTACAGTGAAACTGAATTAACATTTCTTGTCTTCATTCTGTTTGTACAAAGTTAAAATGTGGGTAGAGACCCTAGTTTTCCTGCCGCTTCTAGAATTTTGTCTAATGTAGAGTTTTTTCAGGACTGATAAAATAATAGTGTGAGAAAACAGGGCATTTGAGGGGAGTAGAAGTTACACTTGTGTTTCTTCTTTCAAATACCTAATAAACTGAGGAAGGTGCAATTGCAAATGACTGGAAGAAAGAAGATCTTGAAGAAATGAGCACTAGTGTAACTAGATCATATTGAAGATGGTTTAGTGTGGGGTTTTTTTGGTGGATCCCCAGTTCCAGCCCTCTCAATTGCATTGTTACTGTTTAGAAGGTGCAGCGAGAGCTGTGAAGAGCTTATCCACTGAAGGGTTCTGCACAACAGGAGAGCATGTGCCAACTGAGTCTTCATGCGCCAATACTTGAGTGAGTCGCTGAGGTAAATGTGTCTCTAGATGGAAGGCTTTTGTGCAGTGACTTTAGTGATTCTCTTACATGATTGTTGCATTGGGAATGTCCTGGTAAGGCCTCATCTAGAATACAGTTTATTTCTGTACAGTTTTGTTCCAGAAGGATTACTCATATTCAGGAAGCATATTTTTAAAATAGGTGAAGATAACCTACTCTGGGATTCGAGGGTAATCTGGAGATCTATACAAGGATTTGTAAGAATTTAAACTGCCTGAGTTTAGGAAAATTTATACCTTGCATCCTCCTTGCATCCTCCTGCCCCATGGTCCACAAGCTCCCAATAAAAAAAGTGTAAAGAACATAGAAATTTCAGGGTTCAAGCAAATGGTGTCAAGCTGATGAAGAGCAATTCTAGGCTGAAAACCTGAAGAATGTAAAGACTGGAGAAGGAAACCAAATTTGAAGGTGGTGTATGATCCATTATGAGAAGAATTGTGTGATGTGGGATAGGAAGGAAGTAAATTTGATCCAGAAGTAATTTTTAGTTCTGTGCTCTTTCCATACTGGTTCAGTGGTTTGTTGAAGGGGGCAGGGGGAGAACTGCAAGCAGGTAAACGCAACTACATAAATCTTGTAAATGAAATTAAACCCAGAAGCCAAAGAAGCCAAAGTCTTTGAGAAAGCAATTGATTTATGTTACTTAAATGTTCTTCATTCCGACCGATACATAAATATGTATGATGCAACACTGACCTCCTGTTGAATTACCAGTTTTCAAAATCATAAGTGATAATTTTGCTTTGGCAGATTCAGCATTTTCTGAGATTTTTTTTTGGTTGATCGTTTGTTCTAAATGCATTTTTTTGAATGATTGCTTCTCCGATATTAGTTCATCAGAGGAGACAGGTCTTTGAAAAAACTATGTAAATATATATGTGTGGGGTTTTTTGAATCAGAGTACTTGTCTTAAACTATATTTTAGGCCCATGACTTCTCTCTTCCTTTTGACTCTTCCAGTAGAAGGGGTTTTCAATAAATAAATTGTCATGTATTAGTCTTTTGTTGGTATTGGTGCCTTTTCTGCTAAGCCTTTTACAACTACCAAAAATGGATATCTTGTTGTACATAGAGAAACTTGCTGCAGTTTTTTCAAATGTTCAGGTAAGTTTATGGGAATAAGGGCCCCCTATTTTATCAACTCTTTTTTCTATAGTGTTTTCAAGAACTACTGGGTACAAATATTTATGTAAGTATGAAACAGATTAATAAAGCTCCCTATTCTCACTTTCTCAGTCTTTTATAAATACTACAACTTCGTTAGTTTTCCTGTCACAGTAGACTCTCAGAGCAGACAAGTCCTGAATTACTAATGAAATCCAGGAAGAATGTAACCTGAAAACAGTGTTCTTTCAGTCTTTGTTTGCAATATAATTCAAAAGAGCACTAAGTTTTTAGAAGACAGGCATATCTTTTGTGATATGTTTGCACTGGAGTAATAAGCAAATTGCCATCAAGATAGAAAATGTCTTCCCTCACAGCTTTATGAAAACGTTGTTTGATTTTGCTGCATTCTGTGGTGCTTTCAGATACTAAGTTTCGATTTAAATGAGAAGATGCCAGAGTGTAAACCAGTTTTTCGAGTCTTGCTTCAAAACCCACCTTGTGAAGTGATAAGAGTAACAAAGGTGGGAATTCACCTCATCCTGTCTTCCCACTGAAGTCTAACCTTAATTATCTCCATTTATATGCTAATATTAAGCACAGGAAGCTTCCTTTGTCTTTACCTTTTACAGGTAAGGAAATAATGGGGGGGGAAGTCCGATTAGATTACATTAATGTTGCATAGTCAATATTGAAATTTGAAACCAAACAATAAAATCACTCATGTTAAGTGTCCCATTCTCCATTGATCACTCCCAGGGTTTTTTTTGTTGTTTGTTTTGTTTTGTTTTTTATTTTAAATACTCAACTTCCACCTCTAGCCATTGTTATTGAGTGTGGAATGTTGGCTGTTTCTGGCCTTTTATTCTTAAATTGCATTAGGATTTTGTTTGCTCTGAGGATATTTTGTTTTACACTTTCTAGTAATTGGTTCTAAAAACAAATCTAAAAAATAAACCACAAAAAATACGTCTCTGTAGGGCTTTAATAGAACAACTGGGAGTACTGAAGGAAGAAGACACTAGTTTCAAGGACATCCAGTATTACATAGTTAAATGGTAAATCCTGAGCTTTTCATGTTTATGTGCAATTATGTCAAGAAAGAGAATATTTAATCTGAAGCAACATTCTTTGGTTTTTTAGAGTATTTTTTTCTTTTACTGTATGGAGAAGTTGGTATTGTATTATTTCCTTCAGTTCATGCCAAATCATGTCTTTGCTGTTGTGTTTTACCTTGATTTTCCATTTAGAGCATCTGTTTATTCTCTGCTTTGGACAGTGGGGCCAAAACCAGTCTGTGTGCTTTTAATCAGGGAGCCATAGCAAAGCCTGTTTTTAAAACTATTTCATGACTTGATTCAAAGCTGAGGAAGCTGTGACGGTGCAGTATCTCTGCCTGCCAGGTGCTTAAGTAGCTGGTTATCATTCTTGGCAAGTGGCAAGCAGGAACCTTAAGAGGTTTTTTCACTGCCCTCTGCTGAACTTCTAACCTTTGTCTCAAAGTTCCGATTTTGGGGGACTATTTTTTGCCTTCAGGTCTGGTCCCAACCCCCAAATTTGGCAGCGCCACAGAAATGTATGTAGTTAGAAGTAGAACGTATGGGCAGAATATTAGCTGAGAGCAAGTACTTGAGCTTTGAGCTTCAGTTAATGCGGGAAGTGCCAAGTTTCCAACTTAAGAAAAGAAATACCACTTTGTTTTCTGCTTTCTGGAAGACAATTCGGGACTCCAGTCAGCCAGATTGAGTGTGTAGCAAAATGCATACTTTTAAAGCTTCCCCTCTCAAATGTTTTGCTCCCATTGTTTGAATGGTGTAATTACTGTGTGGTATCTTCTATCTCCTCCCTTGTTTTGGTTCCAGAAGGTTGGGGTTTTTTGGTGGTGTCAAAGTATGACAGTAGGGTAGAGAAGGAGAATATCAGTGTTTAGACTTCCCCTTGGGAGAATAAACATGAACCTTTATAGGTTCATGATGTTGCCACTGACTGTTGTGAGGAATGTTTTGTTCCTGGCTGTCCTTGTCAAGGAAGAAAAATACCTATTGCTTTCCTGGCAGGTTTGAGAGTGTAGCTTGACATCTGTGGCCAGAACAAACAGAAAAGGCAGTTGGAGTTAATGCCCACACATTTACAGGTTGTAATTTAAGATTACATTCAAAAAACCCGTGGCTGCTGTTGATGCAACTGCCTACTTAGATTTAAATTAGCTAGCTTGCCGAACTCTGGAAGAACTTCTTGCTCATGTAAATGACTGAAGTCTTGTTTTGTAAACTTACTAGTATGTTTTCTTGTCTATGCCACTATGAGATAGGTGAGCTTTATGCTCCCAGCAGTCTGTTGCTGTAGAAAAGGATCTAGAGTAAAAATACCTGTTTTTCTATACATTTGTTTTCTGAGAAGTGTTCAGCCTAAAAGTCCCAGTCAAGGCAAACCCAAAGAAAAATCCTGAAATGCCATTTTACTCTAGCGTTTTGATACGTAGGCAGATTACACCGATTTGCTTAGTTTAAATTGTGTGTCAGTGTAGCTGAAGAGAGCATCTCTAAGCTTTGTAAAGCAAGTCCGTGTGTAATCTTACAGAAGATATTTTCTGATCAAGCTGTAAAATTTCACAGAATCTTTACACATCTTCAGTGAAAATACATATATCAAAAAACCCCGCAAAAGTGTTGGATTTCTACTACTATAGCAAGTAACATTTTTCTGAAATGGAAATGTTGCATCTGTTGCGCTGTTTTTGGTGTCCTGTACACTGTGTGTGAACTAGATGTTTAGAACAACTTGATCTACCCAGAGAAAAAAAAATTTGGAAAGTAAAGAATCCAAACAAATGTTGAAAATTATTTTGGATTTCAAATTTTCAGTGCAATATGTGTGGATTGTGTACTGACACACAGATGCTTCTGAATTCTCATAGCACGAGGAGAATTTGAAATCTGTGTGCTAGGGAGCATCATTAATGGAATGAAACTCTGGTTCCATTATTAAAAAGATTTTCCATTATTTTTTGGGAATTATTTTGCATTTTGACAGATTCCTTTGGCTTACTGTATTTATCAAAGGGATACTTGTACTGTATCATTCACAATTTAGTTGTGGTAAAATGCGTATGTGTATTTAAACAGATGGTTGCAAACCAATCTAGTGTTACTATGTAACATTTATTTCAACTGTGCCTGTTGTAATGGCTTCATATCTGGAAGTGGGAAACAGTGCTTTCAGCATGCTGGAAATGCCTTACATACTTTTTTTGGATAAATTTTAGTGTTCTGTTTGATGTGTCTTTCTTTGTCCTTGTAAAAGTTACTTGATGACTCAGTTGATCATCAGTTGTTTTCTGTTTTCAGGTGGCTGAGCAGCAATGTCACAGCACTGACCACGTTGGTCATAGTAAGTAAGCTGTAGCAGTAAGCATTCTGATAGTTCTCTGAGAAGCATGACTCATACAGGGAAAAGGAAAATATTATTTACTGAAATCTTTGTGCTAAATTGTTTATCCAGGTCGTGATTTCAGCCAGACATTAGGTACAGCCTCAGCTAAAACTTAACAGTCCATGGTTGCAATTCTTTATGAGACTTTAGATTAAGCTGTTGAGAAGGTCTTCAACAATTAATATAATACTGTTATCATTCTTTCTGGATTATTTTGTATGTAGGCTTGAAATATAAAATTGATAGCATGTAATTTTAGTTTATACCTTTAGTAGTTTTGATGTCTGTTGTACAGTTTACAGAGTATTTAATTGAGTTTTCGTGCTGGGAGTTGAATTCCAAAATCAGTTTTAGCAACTTTGAAAGGCGTTTTGCACAGTGAGAGAATATGTGATATTTTGCTAGATGATGAACGTGAGTATTATTGTTTTACTGGACTGGGTGATACACTGAAGTCTTGTGTGTCAATCGCAATCTTCTGGCCCTCATCCCAGATGTAAATTTACAGTCAAGAGAGTGAAATCTACACTGACAGTAGGGAAGAAAAGCCTAAATCAATGATTTTTGCATGCTGGTTAAAATAATTTGTAATTAATTTTAAAAGGCTCAGGTTTCATAAGTGCTTTCTGTTCAGCGTGGAAGAAGCTGTGACAGCCACTACATGTGCCTTAGTACAGTGTTTATGGGAATGGCAAGAGACCACCAGCAACTGCTAAATTCAAAGAATGAATAGGTTAATATGAGGAGAGCAGATCTATTCAACAAGATGGATCAAGTGAAATAAACTTCAAAAAAACCAGTTCTCTAGTGAACATGTTGCTTAGCAGGCAGTGATAGTAGAGCAGGTGAGGGTGGGTGCTATTTCAAAATCATGAGCAGCATTCTAAACCATTAAAAAAATTAAAAAGCAGACTAGGAAAGTTATTAAGTAATTTGCAATTATGGAAATAGGAAGGCTTTATCTAGTATTTAATATTTAGTGAAGAATCAGCCATTGTGAAACTTGCTGTAATGTGGTAGGGTACTGCCAGCTTCAGTAACCTGAGCTGGTTTTGGTGAAAAAGTCTTCATTTAATAAAAGCTTAATGCCGTTGTTTTTTTTTGTTAATGAGGTAATGTTTTTTGCTGGGATGTACTGAGAGTGCTACTTTCCCAGCCTCCAGTGGCTGGAAGGATGTAGAAACGTTCTAGAAAAAGCTTCCAGTTTTGCAGGGGATAAGGGGATGAAATATATAATTGGTGTTAAACATTACCTGTATGTTTGGCATTGAAAAGCTAAACCTGCTAACTTTCTGACTTGTGAAATCTTGTTTTTAAAACAGTCCTTTACCTAGGGCAGAAAATACAATTCCACTTAAGAATACAGGTGCATTGCTTGAGTTTAAAGTTGGTCCTGACTTCTGAGCACTCACATGTTACAAGGGGTCCTTCCTTCTTATTATCTACACAGAGATCCTACTCTGTGGGGCAGTTTTTCCTAGGCCTGCAAGCGTGGAATGAGAACTGCTGCTGGTGGCAGCTGACCACTGTTACTCTGTGGAGCCATCAGGATGAATGCTGAAGGAAAATGAGAAAAATGCTCCATAAATAGTCAAGTAGACATGCATGAATTTCCTCCCCTTGAGTATGCAATTGGAGAGGAATGAGGAATTTATAGAAAGATACATGTTTTTTGATGAGCTTTCTTGTAGGCATTAAAAAAATACGAGAGAAACAATAGCCAGGTGTAGATCTATCTTTCAAGAAACTTAATTTTGATGCTGGCTGCTAGTACTAACTTAGCGTGTCAGTTTATTTTCTCTGTGTGTTTGTCCAACCATACTTAATTCTTTTCTGAGAGATGAAAAATACCAAATCTCTGATTAATAATAAAAAGTATATCCTTAATCATCTCTCAGTTTTTTGTGAGTACAGTCAATTCTTTAGCCTACAGAACATACTCTTTTCACTGTGAAGCAATAATCTAAACAAAGAAATGGCACTTCAGTGTGCCTTGCGTTGTAACAAATAGGTTGATGAAAGGAGAACTTGAAAAGATTGGGAAAAATGGCAAGCAATAATTCCTTCTCTGTTGTCAGTTGTGGTGTTGGTGGTTGGTCCATTTGTTTGATGGGGTGTTTTTTATTTTTCAGGTTACAATGATGCAATTTTAGATAGGAAGTTCTTGCAGATACTAATTTTTACTCCCTAAACACAAAATTCTTGTAATTCCTAATTGTAGCCCTTTTTATTTGTTACAAAATTCCAACAGTTCCAGTTTATTTTTGGAAACAGCTAATTTTAAGTGTTGACACAATACTTGAAAGTTATGCAGATAATACTTCCAAAAATGTTCTATATGGTTGTAACTAAACAAGTTATTAATGGCTATAATAGTAGTAATAAAAAAGAGTTCAAAGTAAAATATCAGCTCAGCAGAAGGCTGGACAAAATTTTCTGGAGTAAAGCTGGGAAATTAAGACAAAAATTGTGATGGCAAGGCAAATTTTTGAGAGATGTTGCCATTACAGGAATACTAGTATTGGGTGAATATAGTGATGAGCAGAAGCATCTTCATAGGTGAGAACTATACTTAAGGATTTTTTTCCTTTTTCTTGGAGGGGAGGGTGGAGGGGGGGAAAAAAAGAAGAGCGAAGAAGAGCAAGATGTTAAAAGATGCAGGAATCAAGCATTCTACAGTAAGTTTAAGTAGCGATTTAACAGGTTTTGAAAACTACCCAATTTCTTTTCACAGCAATAAAGTATTCAGTGGCCTACTTGGAATTGGCGGCTAGGAGTGTGAAGGCAAACAGCAACAAAAAATGAGTGTGAGTCAGACCCATGAAAGATTTCATGTTTTTTGGTTCTAAAATATGAAAGCAAATTGCCAAGAAAAGCACTTTTCCTTCTTTTCCTACTTGAAATGTAAATGTAGAAAAATAATAGCCTGTTTGCAGCAAAATAAAAAACCAGAAGACTTGCAGAAACAAGCAGGTTAGGCAAACAGCTTTTATTTTATTTTTATAAAACCATCTGCTTTATCACTTGCAACTTCTGTATCTCAGAATAAAAGAAAATTAACAAAAAATGGGATTATTGAACTGGAAGTGACATTTGATAAATCTGAGCAGCTAAGGAGAAACTACTGATAACAAGTTGGAGCATACTTTACAGAGAAGTAAGGAGAAAAGAAAGAAGAAAACTTTGGTGAACTCAGGTTAACAGAAGTAGTTCTATGATTTTATGGCAATTTGAGTGTATCGGTAGCTCCCTCTCCACAACCCTTCTCATCAAAAGTTATCTTAGGCATCTAGATACAGCTGTATTTGCCTTTTTACATCATGTAACTACTCTAAAAGATGCAGTGAATTCCTGGAAATGTGCATTTGGTTATAGAAGAGGTATCTCTGTTTTTATATTCCCCCCCAAAACAATTCTGGTGCCTGGAGTACAATGAGGATGTGGAGCTGCTAAAGTAGGTCTAGAGGAGGCCACAGCAGTGATCTAAGGGCTGGAGCTGCTCTGCTCTGGAGCCGGGCTGGGAGAGCTGGGGGTGTTCATTGGAGAAGGGAAGGCTCCAGGGGGTCTTTAGAACCCTTTCCAGGGCCTGAAGGGGCTCCAGGAGAGCTGCAGAAGGACTGGGGACAAGGGCTGGAGGGACAGGACACAGGGAATGGCTCCCACTGCCAGAGGGCAGGGCTGGGTGGGAGATTGGGAATTGGGAATTCCTGGCTGGGCTGGAATTGCCAGAGCAGCTGTGGCTGCCCCTGGAGCCCTGGCAGTGCCCAAGGCCAGGTTGGAGCAGCCTGGGACAGGGGAAGGTGTCCCTGCCATGACAGGGGTGGGATGAGATGGGATTTAAGGTCCCTCCTAAGCAGAATCATTCTGAGACTATTAAAGGAGGGTGTTCATGGTTTCTGGTAATAATGTTTGAAAAGTAGCAGTTTGGGGTTTTCTTGACAGTGTGGGTGGATATACGCTTAGAAAGCTCAGAAAAAATTCAAAACCTTCCAAAACAGGCCCTCCCCCAAAGAACACGAGAATTTACTTTCTTCATACATGTGCGACACCTGGAGATGTAATTACATCTTCACTTTAGCATTCTAACAATTAACATTGACTAAGAAACTTAAGATAATATGATTGTAACAGTTTTATATGCTGGCAGTAATGATATAGAATGTAAGTGAAACACAGAACAATTATCCTTTTTTTCTACTTGTTTCTATCTAGTTATTTTTAGAAAATGATTTTACTGAAAAATGGAAAGTAGTTTACTGCTGTATATTATCTTCAAATATGGTTAAGTGTGTATGGACTTGTATATCCTTGCTTGTATGTATTTAGATGCCTTTATTGAATAAAACAAATTAACATGCTAGGTCAAACAACTAAAATTACAAAAGTAAAATTGCAAAGGGTCTGAAAGTTTCAAGGAAAGAAGTAATGAACTGCACATTTCTGTGTAGAATAACTATTTTTTATTATAGTTTTCTTTCAAACTAATAGTCTGCATTTGATGTGTTATAAATTATAATAGGGAGGCAGTAAAACAAAACACAAAGCCCCTTTACTGACACAATTTCTGTAAGACTTACTCTCAACTCTGTTAGTGCATCTGTTGCAAACCAGATTTAATAATTACCTGCTGAAGGGCAGATTCTGATTTAGTATTGTAAATCCACTGTTAGGAGGAGTAAGTGGTTTGTTAAATTTTACTGTACAGATGACAGCTGGAGGAGCTCAGATGTAAATTCAGTTTTTGGTAGTATCACTGTGTTTAGACCAACTGATTTCTCTTCGCAATAGCAACATTCCATTTGCACAAGAAAGTGTTTTTGTTGTTTACAGTTCCTTCAAAAGTTCTAAAGTTCAGAAGTCTTTGCAAGTACACGTGATCAGTTAGAGTTTTCACATTGTTTGCTTTGACTTTCTTGTGGAAGGAAATGTTCTTAGCACTTAAAAAATAAAGCTTTACTCACTTCTGGGAAATGAGAAATATTTTTTCTTATTAAATTTCAGAGTCTTAATATACAATGGCTCTGAAATTTAGATGTTCAGGTTAAGAAGACATTTCTGGTTGACTATTGAAAAGATAATTTTCCATATGTAAATTGTTGCCACCTTATATTTTCAATTTAAGTCTCCAGGAACTTTCCTGCAGGTAAGTCATTTTGAGTATTGTTTCAGGTAGAAAGCTTGTTTAAGTAGGATTTGACTAATTCACCACAGGGTAGCTCCAAAAAGTCTGGTCTTTAAGGGCTACGAATTCAAGGAGGGAGGTGTATTGTATGTGGGTTTTTTTTTGCTATTTACCCAGACTGCCATTGATAATTTTACATCTGATTATTCGGAAGTTGAGATTGTAAAATATGTACTTTACAGGTGTTACGAAGTAATTTTTTCATAAAGATGCTTGCAAACTTAATCTAGTGTTCAAATATTTTGCTCCTGTGTACTTAACATCTTGAGGGTTTGTATGGCAGTAGTTGAAGTTCTGGCTATCATACGTGATTACATACATATTTGTACTACAAAATTGTTTCTTCCATGGCCCAGTTTCAGTATAAAACTAAGCTGCAACTTTGCCTGTTTTAAAATTAGTCTAGAGTACCAACATTCATCTGCATTTCTAGACTCCCAGAATTGCTATCTGTGAATGCCTTCATTAAAGTCATGTTGTAATGTGTGTGTATATATATTAATGCTTATCAATATGTATGTGTATATGATTGGTTGTATCAATCCAGGTATAACCTGTTCTGTCTGAGGACCTAATTCATTAGGTATTCTTTCAGTAAGTCAAGATGCTCTTTCCTCTTCTGACCCATCTCTAATCTGGATTTTTTTTTAATCAGTTTGTATCTACATCAAGAGCTGAAAGTAGTTTTGCTGGTTTCAGTCAGGCTGTGGTAATTTATTCTGTGTAGTAAGTATCTTGCCAGTCATGTTTCATTTATTTGGGAAAAAATAATGTGAATTGTGATGGTGTGCATGTACATTATGTAAATACAGATATTTTTTAATGAATTTTTTACAAGTTTTGTCAATAGTCAGAGCTTTTATTTTTAGGTTTTTCAAAGGTAATTTCTTTAAGGCAAACACAACAATGAAAAGGATGTACAATTTAGAGTTTTCATATTCTTGCACAATTCAGAAGAAGTAAAGAATGATGTATTACAGTACAGCTTAAATGCATATCAGTTTAATAAAGCATGGGCTGAGAGCCAGTTGAGGGTTATATGTATCATCTGCTTTAGATATTTACAGAGGTGATGTCAAGGTGAAAGCAGAGTTGCAGAATGGTTGGAAATCATTGATATTCTGACTCTGAGGCTGTAAATGGCTCTGTGGCAGATGGAGGCTTTGTCAAGGAAGAAAAATGGCAGCTCTGCAACATCACAGACATTTTTGCATAGCAGTTCAGCACATAGCCTGTGACCTTCCAGTGTTCAGGAGTTCCTCCTGTGCTTTAATAAATTGCCCTCCAGTTTTAGTCCCTAAAAGTAGATAAATAGTAGTCATTATAATTCAGTACAATTTGTGGTATTTCACTGTGAAAAAATTATAAGCCTGCTTTATTGCTAGGTATTAAAAGTAAGCTTTGAAGGATGCTTACAATTTCTGCATTGAAGTGCCAGTATTAGCGTTTAACTAAGTCTGTGTCATAGCAAAAGTGAAGGTGTTGGTGTGCATACACCATGACTACGAGTACAGCACAATACAAAACCTCTCTATGTGAACTGGATATATATATGTGCATATTCTGTATGTGAACATGTATATATTTATGAATGTTCTCTGGAATATTTGAAACACTATAAAATGGGCAGTGTTAATTTTTGGTATATGTTCGTACTCTGAGCATCTGTATCTGTGATTTATTGCAACAAAATACAGAATTTTAGTCTGTATACTGAAGTAGCTTCTTCAGAGTTCAGAGAGAATAAATATGAAAAATTTCTGGGCTTGTGCTTTTTCTTACCGATGGAAATTCAGATATGTTTTAGTACATGGCATTATCTTGTTCTGTGTGGTGTTGATACGGTTTAATCTGTATTCTTGTCTATACTTTTATTACAGAATCACTGGTTTCTGTGTTCTCATGCCTATGAAATTTATGTCAAGTTGTGTGAGTTGTGAAGTTTTATGTCATGTGCTTAACGTATGTGCATGATTGCCTAGTGTCAACAGCGATGTACCAGAATCGCATATTTCAAATGCAAACAGCAGGTTTGCATATTGTCTTTCTCATTTGAATGAAGATTGTATCATGTAACAGTTTTCTATACTTGTAGAAATAGGTTATAATTTAGGTTCCATATCCACTAGATTGATCCCTGATAAAACCAGTGATGTCAGTTGCTGTAAGATTTTGTAGAAGATTCTCAGTTGGACTGTTGATCTATACTACGTGGCAGTAAGGCATTGTTAAAAGTGCAAGCTTTTCACAAGTGTTATCTGCCAGCCATACTCTTTAGCCTACTTGACAGTTGTTGGAGTTCTAGAAAGCAATTGCTGTTTATCACAGAAGAAAATAATCTATCACTTTCAAGGGTCAAGGCTGTTGCGTTAGAGCTTTATTTCAGAGCCTGGAGGTCATATAGTCCTTGCTTTTATATTAATCGTGCCTCCTCTATCTCTTCAGCTTCAGTCATTTTGAGATGTAATGTGGATGGCTTTATTGCAGAAGGGCAGATGCTTCATAATTGAAAGAAGCATTTTTGGTAGTGTGTGATAGTCTTCATATATCTTTTTATTAGGATGTGGTAATGCATGAATGAGAGTAAGACCTTTTCAGATGGCATATGCCTGGGTGTTTGTATCCTGCAGCTACATACCTTAAAAATGAAGAAAAATGGAAGAAAAAAGAAGGCCATGTGTTTTATGCCTTTAGCTTTCAAAGGCTCTTAATGACGTAGGTGCTTGTTAACTTAGCAGTGGAGCACATATGAAGACAGTTCATGGAAATTTTTGTGCTTTCAGTTACTTACCTAGTTCATTATGTCCAGTATCCAGATGGAATTCTTCCTGGGCTATATAGAGACCATTTGATACAACTGGCTTCAAGGATGCTTAAGTCCGTATTCTGACATGTGATTAATTTTCTCCTCTATATTTTCAATAGTCTTTTGTACCTTTTGGGTTTTTTTGATTTTGTGAAGGCTGTTGTAACTGTAGAATGACTGAATCGTTTCCTTACATCCCCCACATAAAGTAAATTACAAATTACTTCCATTTATTCCATGAGAGTTGTGTGCAATTTTTGTATACTTGGGTAAGTAATTATTTGCCCGTTCCTTTTCATGGAGTTAGGGTTTTGTAGTGTTAATTTTAAAAAAAATGAGTAAAACAAGCAAACACCCATGCTCAGCCAAGCAAACACCATGTTATGTGTGACCCCTGCCTCTCCCCCGCTTCTGCAAAAAAAAGCCAGCCGTACCAAACAAGTCAGCAAACGTTTATTCCCTGTTGTTTTGTATTAGGTTTTGGCATGACTTTGGAGCTTATCAACAGTAATACTGACTTGATATTACCTTATGGTAATGTGTTATTTGTATTAGTTCAATTGAAAAAAAAAATCTGTAAAATGAGAACAGTAGAAAAAATCAGTGTGCTCTATTCTAGTTTCAACAGTTTTGGGGTGATTTCAAAACAGAGGTTTAATACTTTTGGAGATAGGGTTGCAAACAGGTTGCTTTTTATCTATGAAGTATATGACAGCATATAACCTTCAAAACCAAAATATGATACCAGTGTAATGAGAGCAAATGTCTTTTACAATACCTTTGTAATTTTAAAATTTTTATGCTCACCTCTGAGTAGTAGAATAAATAATTCCATTCTGTAGTCATCTCTTTTTCAGTAAAGTGTTTTATGTTCCTGGTATATATAATGTGTACTTTAACATACTGTCACTGAACTTGCTAGATTGTTTTACTTTATTTATTCTGGTTTTGCATGCTCAGGCAAAGAAAATATCCTTGTATTCAGGTAAGGATGCTGAATTCTGTCTTGTTTAATCATCAGATAAATAGAGCAGATATTTTTCTAAAATGTGGCATTCTGTTAAATTCTTGTATTAAGGGGCGTGCCACTTGAACTATGGAAGTATAGTTTGTTCCAAGTGACAGCCAGTTTTTATTAGATGTTCCTGCAGTTTTATAGAGGAAATAAAACTCCTTTGTTTCTATAGTACCCGTTGATTTTTCTTTCAAGGCTACGTTAATAATGCTGATAGAAGCTATGCAATTAGAATCTACATTTAGCAGTAAGCAGAGAAAGAAATTTTGTAAAATAGAAAGTGTTGTACATACAGTGTTAAAATATTTTGCAGTATTGCTGTACTTTAAGCAGTGAAACCAGGAGGACAGGATACTTGAAAGGTTGAAAAATGAGAGAAAGAACAAATGATGCAAAAAGAAAATGACACTGAGGTCTTGGTTTAATACAAATGTATTCCAGGTTGATGGGTGATTTCATTAGCAAATCTCATTGTTATGCAATGTCTGTTCTTCTGCAGCAAAATGAATATTGTATTCTCAGAGGATCTGTGTGTATGTGTACTTCATGATAGATAAAGAATATATTTATTGTTGTTCCAAGCTTTTAAAACTTCTGAAATGTCTTTATAGTTTCAAAATAATTTATTTTCAGTTTTCCAATAATCTGGTAAATTAATGGTTATTTTTATGGAAAATAGAAGTTTAACCCTCCTTCTATGTGCATTTCTCTGTCATATTTGTTATCTACGTGATCTTTTCTCCAAAATCTTGTTTGATCAAACAACACTTAATGTAAAGAAAATTAAGAATATTGGTTTCTGTAATACTTTTTAAAATGGATGATAGTAATGTATGCAGAACATGGAAATAAACCTCATCTTGATGTCATCTCATAAAACTCCAATGACTACATTGTTATAGATTATAGTGAAAATACTAGCAAAACTTTATGGTAAGAATATCAACTTTATTATGAAATGGACATATACATAGGACAATGTGTTCCTTGAGATCCTGATATGGTTTAGTTCGTTTTGTTTCCAGGTTGCTAGTTAAAACCATTCAGTAATACTAATACATTTTCATAATCGAAATGCTAAGAACGAAAAGGAGCATACAAGAAAGCTTTGATACAGGAAGATTAAAATGTGCTGAAATTATTTAATTCAGTTATTTTTGTATGCTCTTCGAATATTTATTCCATGTGTATATATACTTTGTGGGGTTGAAATCTAGTGGCAAATGTTTGAAATGCTACTAAATAAGTGATAGTTTGGATTTTTAGTAGTTCTATGATTAGTTTTAGGTAATGAGCTTATATGAAGAGTGATTTTGGGCACTGATGTAAAGAATAAGCTGGTTTTCTGGGGTTTTGTGTGACTTATGTGCACTGAAACAATTTTGCACTTCTCGGGGTTTTTGTAGAGATGTATTTAGTAATAGTAGAATATGACTCTTTCTGAGTGATGGTTCACTGGTAGCTACTGTGTTCATTTCAAAACCAAGATACTGTTTAAGGATCAAATTGACAGGTGCAATGTTCATGCACTTTATAAACAATTCAGTGAGGACCAAAGGGCTTTTAAAATCAAGCTAAATCATGAGCAGTATGACCCATAAATGTGACCAGGATACATAGGAGGTAGAACGAAGGGAAGATTGCCTCTCTTCCCCTTGGGAAAGGACACCTCTTTCCCTTGGCTTTGGTAGGGCTCTAACCAAGGTAAGGATGCAGATTGTCAGCTGATAGGTTTTAAAGATTGGTTGATGTGGTTGTTCTTGGTGGTGAGAAACTATTTGAAATGAGGTGATCTATCTCTTGTGATGCATCTTTGTTTTCAGTTTGGAGACCAAACTTTAGACCAATCCAATGAGTACTAGTGGTACTAAATGTAACAGTGGAACTCAAGAGTGGGCACTGTAGAGTAGCATATGTTGGGAAAAAATGATACTGAAGCTTGAAAATGTTGTCAGGGTCTGAATTTATAGGGACGCAAGTAGGGCTTGTTTTGGTGTGCCATTGCATTAAGGTCTCTGAGGAGTAAAAAATGGTGGCTGAGACTTTTGTTGCAGGCTGAATGAAGGGAAGGAAGTTCGTTGTTGGGCTGTCCTTTGTGAGCGCTCCCCTCCTCCTGCCAATCTTTGCACTTAGTTGGAGGTCACTTCTATTAACTTGTTAGGTTTTTCTTGAATAAAATGATGTTTGAGAGTTGCTGTTATTCCTTAAGTAGTGTACTACCCCTTTTGTCTCCTCCTTAATTGGTCCCTGCAGTTAGTGTCAGAGGATTCAGAACTAAAATTGCTAGAAGCAAAAGATAGACTAATACTGCATCTGAAACTCTTATAAAGAATCATATTTAATAAACTTAATAAACTGCAGGAAGTTTATGCTTTCTGATACCATTGATGCAGCAGTGTTCACAGATGATGCTGGGTTTAGGTATTGGGCCTATATTCATAAATGTTTGCTATTTTCAGCAAGTATTTCTGCTATGAAGTAACACGTTTTTTGCAACCATTTTGGAGTTGGATCAAATTATAATGCAGGGTGGAAATCTCTGACTTTATTAGCATTCACTGCAGGCTCCACAGGGATTACATGTTCTTCTCAAGTGTGTGTAAGCAACATTCGTGGCTTAACTACTTTTATATTTCTTTATCACAGTGTAAACTGAGACCTTCTAAATCAAAACGTGTGGAGTAGAGCTACCTGTATGATTATAGGTAGTTCTAGATTGACTGAAATCTAGTAGGTAAAGTTTTCAGGATTTTGTAATTTCTTTATGACCATAGATTTAATTCCCATGGGCAGTTTGAAGTCTTAGTGGAGGAGCACTTGAGTATTTTACTTCTGTTGTCATATGTATTGTTTTGTAAAGATTTTAATTTTTTCATTTACTTAGTTTGCCTAATCATTCCCATAGCTGGAGTTGTATCCAATACCCATATTTATACTTAGAACTTGCTATATAGAAAGTGATACTGTTAAAAAATGTAAATCTTTCACAAAGACAGTAACTGTCCACTTGGGCTCCACAGGTTGAGGCCATGCCATTTCATGAGGGCAGGGACTGGTGCGTATTTGAGATACAGTTGGAGTAGCTGATTTATTATATCATACTAGGTCAGTTTTATGAACATAGTTTTTTCATGAAGCTGAGGTGTTTGACCACCAGTGTTTTGGTAGACTGTAAAACCTCTGTCTGAGAACTACAGTTGCTGAATCTTTGTTACTCTCTTGCTGACTAACATGGAGGCATAGTGGGCTGTAGTTCAGTATATTTAGCTTCTCTGATGGCTACAGTGGTAGAAACCAGATCTATGCTTTTAATGTCTCACTGACTTACTGGACTAAGGTCTGATTGGGCCTGGGGTTCAGAAAATAAGTATGGACCTTCTGTTTTGCTGCTTCCAGTGGAATGTTTTTGTTTCTCCCTACTTCATTGCTCTGTCAATGCTAAACAGCTGTTCCACAGTAAGTATTTTCACATTATGAGCAATATGGATTGAAACAATTTTAGAAAAATCATCGTTTATGAGCTAATATTTTAACATGTAGAACTATTCTATGTGATTTTCCTGAAGTCATACAAGAATCAAATTCATCGTGGCTGTATTTTAGCATGCAAATTTCTGATATTAGCAGATTGAGGGTTCAGATCATGGTCTCCTAAATCTTGCAGTGAAAGCTTGTTTGCAGTGATACTAGTACCAAACTCACCCTGATTAAGTACAACATATACTGCTTTTTAAAGCTATTTTAAGACTACTGTGAAGAGTGCTGCTGATACTCCTAGTTTTTGCAAAGGCATTTCTCATTTGATGGTTTGCAGTTTTACTGTTTTCTCCAGAAGCACTGCACACGGTTTGACAAAATAGCTTTTTTGTAAGGCAGGAAACAAAAAAACTGTATGAATGAAATGCTGAAGTTCTGGTGTAGTTTAACTTAAGGCAGTGAGTTAATACGCAAGTATTTGATGAGCAAATTGTGGCTGCACTAGTTATATCTGTAGCACACACAGCCTGCAAAATTCTTCTTGGTGTGTTGTTCTGATTGCAGAGATCCCTTTTAATATATCTTAGGTTGTTTGGGAGATTGTGAGAACAGAATCACTCCTTCATTGGCAGAGGCTGCATTTTCACTGTCAGTGTTTGCTGATACGGATGCACCCCTTTACATTTCACGATCATTCCAGTAATGCTTTCTGTATTTTTGTTTCATAGGTTTCCTTTGTGTCTTTCCTAATAGTGAAAAATGGCTGCAATGTATTTCTAACATTGTTATTAGAAACCTTTTCAATGAGTTGTTTCTTGATTTGTTTTTTTCATACATGTTAGTTTGCTGTATTCCCTAGGTTGTCTTTGATGCTACTGAATTTCTGAGAGTGAAGAATTCGTTGACTGATCCACTGTCCCCCAGCCCCCATTGCCCATTGCAATGCAATTGCCCCCATTGCATCTCTCTCCTGCTATACAAATGAATTTTCTCGGATTGCATGTTGTGGTTCAGGCCCTTGTGCTGTTATTTTATATCTCTGTAACAGTTTCATTTTTATTAACAGGTTATCTAATAAATTAACTACATTTATTCCTTGCAGAAATTCTATGTTCTTTTTTTGGACCAAATACTTTATTCTAGTTGCTTAAGAGAAGTGAGTTTTTTGTTGTTAGTCAAGGTTTTTATTTTGGGGGGAGTGTTCTTTTTTTGTTGGGGGTTGCTTTTCCTTTTTTTCCCTTCTAATTTTCATATTAACCTAGGACCCTCCTCAGTTCCACCATGAAAATACGATTTTTAAACTGGAGCTTGTGGAAATTTATTTCTGGAATGATTATAGGTAGGGAACAACCTATAATCTCTTCTCACTCAATCATTGCCATATATTTAGTCCATGTGTAATTATTTATTTTGTGGAGGAAAGGTTTTTGGCAGTTTCAAGAAAAGGCATTTGAATGTTTTTTCTTTTAAAATTGTGTTAGTTTTTATGATTTCTGCATATTGTTAGTAGATTTCTTTAATTGTGCTTTTTTTTTTGCAGTTGATGCTTAAATTCATATGCAGTGATTAGAGTTTGTTTTTCTCAGTTTCTTATTTTTCCAGGATTGTTTCAGGGTATAGTTTCATAGCACTTTTACATATCAAAACAACTTGGGGAGCAGTTTGTTCTGTAGAGCATGTGTGTGCATATACATAAGCATCATTTACATGAAAATAATGATCGTTTCCTTGGGCTCGGCATAAACAAGAAAACAAATCAGCCTGGCACTGACACTTACATTACACTGTGGGAAAAATTTCCTTCACAGTTCAGCTGGTTTTGTGTTTTTCTGCTACCTTTTATCCTCACGTAATTAAAGTACAGGTAAAGCTGCATACTTGATCTGAGCTGGTTTTGGTCTGTGAGCAGCTGTGTTGCTGGTGATCCAAGTGCTCCACCTGCCTTTCGGTTTGTTTACCAGGAAATGAAGATGTGTAAACTGCAGGAAGCACTGTTTGACCCTCTCTGACAGTATCTCATTACAATAATTGCTAATCTCTGAATAAGACAGCCATGTTTTGTATGTAAGACAGAGGGAGCTTGTGGTAGATTTTAGATGCTTCCTTAAATACAGCTTTGTCAACGCTTGCTTGGATTTCATTTTCGGGATAGCTTTTGACAATAGGCATCTGGCGATTTTTGGGCTCAGCAGACTCGGACATGATAGCATGTGTGCTTTCTTCCTTCTTGACTGAAAAAGAAAGCAAACAACAAAAACCTCCAAGACTAAACCCTCGGCTTGTTTTGGAGTGCTGTCACCGCTCTGTAGCGACAGGATAATGGCTACTTCGTGATTAAACCCCTTCCACAGTAAGCTGTTTGTGTTCTTTATCTGTTCTCCTGTAATGCCAAGTGTTCAGTGCTTTTCTTCTGTGTTTCCTTCCTGCACCTTCCCCCCTCCTGCCCTGCACCTTCCCCCCCGGCCTTCCCTGGGTTAATAGGTTGAAATGTTTATAGATTGAAGAAGAATATAAAAAGAGTATACAGAGTAGCAATTTTTTTTTTTTAAATTCTAGAACAACTAGGACTTCTTGTAATGCTTATATGACCGTAGTGATTAGCAAAACACCTGATTCTCATGAGATTAAAAAGCCCTAAACTATTGAAGTCTATTTAGGTTTTAGCCAGCTAGTATTACTTCTGTGAAAATTTTTGATGAATACTCACTGGACAAATGCAGTGACATAGAATGTGTGTGTTTCATGCAAATTCTGAAGTATTGGTATTTTCATAATAATTTTATCACTTCCAGAACTGTTTCCTGTCAAACAAACTTAGTCTTTCAAATAGAACAAACCAGCCTTTTTGTCAGCTTTTCGTATATGACCACATGAATGCTGTTTCTGTCTTTATTAGAGTTGATGTGTTATTTTTACTTCAAGTAATTTCTCGGCTCTTGCTGCTGAGGACCAGGTGAGTTGAGCTATCACTCAGTGCACAGGTGTGATCCTATTTTTCTCAAGACTATCAGTCTAACAGATTTCACATTGTAAAACAATGGTTACAGAGCGTTTATGGTCGTACTCTGCTTGTTACATGGGTCTGCAAGGATTATGTTTTTCTTAAGGTTGGACTTGTGTTGTGCTAGTGTAAGTGGCATAGCATTTGCAGTAGTGCTGTACATACCACGATTAATGTTACTGGCGTTCTATATTATACTGTACCAATTCGTGTTCTTGGTTATTTTGTGGAAGCTTAGAAAAGTGCTAAATTAAATTTTGCAGTTCTGATACAAATTTAAAACGAAATAATGTTGTGTTCCTGGTACCAAAGAATTTTGTTTTCCTTTTGTAAACTAGAGTGTGAAAAGCCTTGTAGTGAATTCCTAACCAAAATCCTTGTTACTCTTCAGAAGTCCACTTTTTCTATTATGGTATTTTACCTGGAAATAAAAGGATGTACAGTTTCATTTAGTAACAGGACATATCCACTATGTTGACAGAAACTGTAACTAAAAATGAAACATGGAGAAAAAGTATGATTGAGTTAACAGAAAGAGATTTTTTTTATAATAGATGGATACAAATAGATATTGAATTAAACAGCTATTATTAAAAAACTTGTGAAGTAGACAGCATCTATGACATATCTGTTTTGTTCACTCTGTGAAAAAAATAAGTAGATGAGGAACAGTGTTACTCCAGCTTGAGGTAGAAAGAGGTTTGTGTACATGCTTGACCTATTAGTTCACATGAGTTGTTAGCTATAGAGAAAAGGGTGTGGACAACGGAGTGGCTAGGGCATGTAGATACAAGTCTATTTTAAGGAGAACAAGGCAGGAAAAATGCCATGGGGAGGGAAGGAAGAGGGATTCGATGTATTACTTTTTTTTAAGGGTTCTCCTCTTGCAAGGTGGTGAAGACCTGGTATATGGGAGCCATTGATCTGAACTGCTCTTTCCCAAAAATACTTCTGCTGTATGCTGAGGATTGCTGAGGAATGAGTGCCATTCTCTCTGAAACGATGACCTTTTCATCTTGAGAACACTGACTGAAAGATAAAAGTTTCACAGGATAGGCATAGGTTTCATGTGCATGCTGCCTCCCTTACAAGCCCTTTAATACTGGTATTTAATTTGGAAGCCCGGTGACCTAGAGTACTATCCTATATTAATGTCTTACAAAAACAAGACGCTCTTGCTTTTTTTTTTTTTTAAACAAGATACTGAATTGCTGATTTTAATAGATAAACTTTATATAATATGATATTCCAATTAAGTTACAGTAGTGCTTAATATTGACTCTGTCTATGAAATGTCCTAGAGTTTGGGGACCAGCAAAACATATATATTGTCTTCCAGCAGACTTCCTTGCTGTCTAGCTGTCTTCTTGTACCCCTGCTCTGTTTTTTCTAATGTCCTGCTATCTGTTTTGAAAAGAATTCCCTTGCTATTTGCAATCTTTTTGCATGTTCTGCCACTGAAGAGACCCTTAAAGCTTGGTGCCTCACAGCTGACCTTGTTGGCTCAAGCTTCAGCTTAATCTCCAGAAGCTGATTCCTGCAGAACAGGTAGAACAGCCCTGATGGGAGCTGCAGGAGCTGCATTGCTGGGCCTGCCTGGGGGAAGGGAAGTGTGGGAGGCAGCAGTGGCCAAGGGGTACAGCTGTTCCTGCTTTGCAGGGAAGAGAAGAGGTCCAAGAGCCGTAGGAGCTTTTGGATTGAGGGATGGGTGGCAGGAGCTGGGGCTGCTTGGGCTTCCTGCCCCCACACCCTGCAAGACAGCCCCAGCTTTGTCTGTCAGATATGACCATCATTGACTGCTTGCCTTCGCAAAGTGCCTTTAAATTTTGAAAGAAGGGTTTATTGCAGTGTGTATCACTGTTAATCTTTAAAGGGTTTTCAAGCTTTGCAAGAAAACAACACCTGGCACAGCAAAAGTGGACTCCTGTTTTAAACAGTGTTCTTTAATCATGTAGGAAGTACAATATTTTGCATGTGGTTTTGTTAGAGCTTGAAATCTAGAATACAGTGCTTTTGTTTTGAAGATGGAAGTATGGATTGCTTATTATCTTCTTTCTTTCCAGCTTGTGGAAATAAAAATGTGATTTGGCAGGGGTTTTTTTGTGTCTAAGCACTTATTTCAAGTTTGTAAATAACATCAAGATGTCAGATTTGCATCTGCTTGGTTTGTAAAAATAATATTGTGAATGGAGTCAGCCAGAATAGTTGTCTGACACAGTAATACCTGCTGTCGCTTCTGTTGAGGCTTAACTTTATTTCTTGGTATCTTAAGACCCCTGTTATTTTCTCTTCTAGTTATTTTGTTAACCTAAACTTTAGTGGACTCCACTGTTGTTTTGTGGGGGTTTTGTTTTGCTTTAATGTCTCAATTTTTTAAAAAATCATGATACCTTTCAAATTGGAAGAAACAATAAACCTAAGAAAGATATTTTGGAAAAGGGGGTGGGTGCTACTGATGAAGCTCACTCAAAACAGTGGCTGTTATGGCATGTAACACTTCTTTCAAGAACTGGTTCTGGGTTTCCAAAGAACCATGAGAGTGCAACTGCATGAAATGGTGGAAACCATTTGCCTGTGTCTCAGCCTATTCGTGGGAACTATTACATCCCTGCTAGATGACACTGCAAGGTGCTTTTAGGAGTTCAAAACTGAGGAATTAGCATTCCTCAATGATAAGTTTTTTAGTCAAGGTGCCAAAGCCCAGTGAGTGATGTGAGAGGCTGGTACAGGAACACGTTGAAAAGATTTTTTTTCTCCTGAATACTTTTCTGGAACTCTGACTTGGTACCCATAATTCATTTCTCATCAGAGTATGCTGGTGGTTTTAGTTTTTAGCAATATGTGAAGAACTAGAATAACAACTTAAATTGTTAGGATGAAAAACTCAAAAACAAACTCCAAACAAACAAACCCCCCCCCCCCCCCCCGAAAAATCTCTAGACCATTTGTTAGGAAGGACTTTGACTACCATCCTTACCCCTTCTTGTTAGAGTATATGTGGTCTGTAAGTTCAGGACTGCAGGGTAAAAGAACCCTTTTTTCAGCATCTTTTTTCTTACAGGGCAGTGCCCATGGAGTATTTCTGAGCTCGTTATTTGGACACACATGGTGTTCATACACCCAAATAGATACTGGATTTGTAGTTATTCCTTCCCCAAATTACTTTTCCTTTAGATAATGTTTTTAAAGATTAACTGAAGTTTTCTCTATGCAGTAATTTCTTTGTGTCTGTTTTCCCAGCATGAAGCAAAATAATACCAAATGGGCAAACCACATTGTTTGTAATGACTCCTTTTGATAGTTCTTGTACATATATATATATATTGGAGCAGATACTTTAGGCTTCACAAAGTTAACTGTTGGTTTAGTGCCATCTATTATTATTTGGCAAAATTGGGCAAGATTCAGATACAAAAGTACTAAAGAACGTGTTTGGCACAAGCACTGTTTTAACGATTAATGAATTTAACGATTAATGAATTTCAACGATTCCTAGACAGGCCTGTGGCAGCTTTTGGTGTCAGAGGTGTTCAGCAGGGCACTCACCCTCTGTAGGTGTTTTCTCTAGATCTGCTGGTGCCTGTAATTGGAGCGAAGCCTTCATCTTGAGCTGGATATCAAGTCTGGCTTTTGAACCGTGGGAAGAGGTGTACAATACAGTGGCTACACAGGAGCTGAGTTTTTGAGTGGCAGAATACCACCTGAAAAGCAGAAGATTTGCCTCTGTCAGATTGAAATTCAGGTTTTGGAAAAGCACAGGAAAAAGGGCATTGACTTCAGCCGTGTCAGTTTTTTTTCTGGTTGTTGAACTGTTGCATAGGGTTTCTTAAGTGCGGGCTCCTGTTCTTAGGGTGGTTCAGAGCCATCCTAAGCAAGAAATTTTGCTGTGTGTTTAAAAAATATTGTATTGACTATCAATAGCCAAATATTGAATACTACTTCATAATTTTAAAGTTATAGAGGTAGTTGTAGATGGTTTGCTCAATACCCTCACGAACTGAAGTAATAGTATAGAATGCTAAGTCTGGCTTCTGTAGAACAAGATGTAGTAGTATTAGAATCTAGTACAAATGAACCCCAAGCTATTGAAGTCTCATAATGAGAATATTAAAAATAACCCAAAAGAGATGTGGGGAATGAAAGACTGGGCTTTTACATTGAAACTGGAAACATGTCTTTTAGCTGAACTGTTAGGCATGAAAATAAAAACTGATATTCATCCCAAGACAGTATAAAATATTGCAGTGATCTGTTTGTTTGTTGGTTTGGGGTATTTTTAGGAACAGAAAGCTTTCTGAAACCTTAGTTCTGAAATGATAATCCTTTGTTTTGCTTTGATGACAAAATCTGGTGAATTTGCCTCTTTGGGGCATTTACCAAACTGATGCCAGAGAATCTTTGCATTTGAATGTTCTTCAGCCTCTGCAGTTATGACAAGAGTCCAGACTTTGCAGCAATTTTATGTGGTACCACTATTTATTTGCTGTTTAGAATCTGCTTAGAAGCATTGGAATAGATGTGTAGTGCAAACATCTCTGCTCCATGAGCGGAGTGTCCATAAGCCTTAATGTCTGCATAGAGTTGCACTGTACCCTTGCTACCCTGATATCTACGTCTTGACTGCTCCTCTTCTTGAGCTGGATGAATTGCACAGCTTTTCCATTGGTAAAAGTAACTGACAGGATGGTTCCTTTCTTGTCATCTGAAGCTTGCTGTGCTGCAAGAAGTGGCTTGGGCAGCTGCTTTTGTAGGGTGAGCATTCCTGACTGAAAGTGTGTACATCTGAGTAAGAAGCTATCTCCATATACTTCTGTGTTTTGAGGGTGATGGTGTCAACTTTCCTAACCCATCACAGAAGTGACAGTGACCGAAGGGATGTGTGGTCTTAATAAGTGGTAACTGCTAAACATGGACGTATGAAGTTGATAACCTCATACAGAATAACAGATAATGCAAGTAGATTTTATTTTAGGAGGGTAGGTTTAGCTTAGATGTTAGTAAGAAATTGAGGGTGGTACGGTACTGGCACCAGCTGACCAGAGCGACTGTGGTCTCCCGTCCCTGGCACTGTCCTGGGTTGGATGTGTCTGTGGGCAGCGTGATCCAGTGGAGATGTCCCTGCCTGTGGTGGTGTGTGTTTGTGTATGTAATGAAATGAGCTTTTAAGGTCCCTTCCATCCAAACCATTCTATGATTCTGTTTATATCTTTGTTTAAACCAGACTCTTAGTGTTGTCATTCTGGGTTTGAAACATTTAAGGAGGCTTGGGTCACTTCAACATTAAGTGCCTCTCGGTGGTGTTTTGTTGCCTCATAAGTGCTTAGTATGGCTAACCCTAATGGCCATACACTTTTTGTGGTACAGATTGGATAGATTAGATTTCTTGCCCAGCATTATGCAGCTTTCAGGAATATATTCTGAGATTTGTCCAGAAGTGAGGCTTATGGAGGATTAAAGCTTAACCTGAGCTATGTGCCCCTCCTGTGTCCATGGAATGTAAAGTGAGTTATAATGCCCTCTGTCATTTGTTACTATTCTTTCTTTATCATAATCATGAAATGTGTGAATGCAGAAATATTCAAAGTGATGCTTACTTCTAGTGGAAAGCAACACAGTTACTTGTAAAATAGGAGAAAATAAGTTTTTGAGTTGCAACTTATTTTGCATGTATTGTTTAATGATGACTTTATCCTGTTGGATAGAATCAAAACAGATGCATTGTTTAAAGTGTCATATTATCCTAAGACTATTTAAAATGGCCACTATGTATTAATAAAGAGTGGAATGGTAACTGATTCCCTTCTCTGTTTTTGCCAGGCCAGTCATGACTCCGTTATACCGAACTTGAAAGTTCTTTGATCTGCTTTGAAGTGGCTTTTAGTAAGTCGCCTTATGTGGGTAAAGACTGTTGAAACAAGTATTTATGGAATTGTGACATCTGTGTGATTTTATGTATGTTTTCTCTGCTGTGGATTCTGATGCAATAAACAATGAGTTGTTGTATCACTGAATACGGGTGATGTGAGGGGGGAAGGCTATGAAGTCCATTTAGAGTGTAACGCAGGAACCTACAGTGCCTCGCATGGTATAACTGGCAGTAACGTATTAAGTTTATTGGTGCATAGAAGTGTCTTTGTATGGTATCTTTGAAACACAAGCCAATCTTGCTGATGATTCACAAAAAAAAAAGGTTTTTTTGTGGTGGTTCATTTAGTAAAAGAAGTTTTGTTGTGGTGGCTTTTTTCCCTAGAGAATTTTACATGAAATAGAGTAAATTATTGAAAGTGACATAATTACAATGACATTCTGCAAAATTTGCAACGTGTAGCAGTTAACTTGGCTTTTATGGTTTGTACAATATTTGAGACGTTGGCTCTCATGAATTATATTGGCAGTTTTATTTGAGTTTAAAAATCTCAATGTGTAAAAACATCATAGCAGTGGTAGACTGCGTGTTTGAAAGTCTGTGGCCAGGCCTTATTGCCAGAGCAGGGAGCATTACTGGGAGCCTTGGATGTCCATAGTCTGTCTGTAAGGAGCTGCACCCATTCCTGTGGGTACCTCACTTCCTTCTCACCTGAGGTTTGGTCAGTGTGCTTGCTTGTTTTGTGGGGCTTTTTTTGTCACACCATTGATTTTAAACCCTCCCTGTTTTTGTGGCCCTTGTGGAAGGTGTGGAATGCACAGGTACTGCTTGGCCTGCAGAGTCACCTGTGAGCTAGCACCCATGCTCTGTCTGCGTTTACCTTCTGAGCACGACCTTTTTGGATGCTGCATTTTGCATTTGTGATGTGCTGGACTGTGTGTTCTCAGAGACTAATGTGCTTCCCTTCATCAACTGCAAGATTTCTGGCATCAGAGCACTCATTGACACAAGAACTAGTGGCAGGCTGACAATATTATTATGGTACAACTAAATGTCTTGCTGTAAGGCAAGAGAACACAATATTGTGGGACTTTGCTATAGTTGGGGGTCATAAAGTTGTTACAAATTTCACTTGGTCATTGAGAAAGCATATTTTTACCCAACTTCTTTTTGTGTTAGAGGTAATACTTGAAATAATACAGCAGTAATGAGAGTGTAGCAGTTAAACTGGAGTTTGGAGATGAGTTAGTGTTTAGATGTCTTCAAAACAGATTTCAAAGTATTCACACATCCCAGCTAACATTGATAGGATACTGTACCTATGATACTATCCAGGAAGGGAATTAGTCATTTATACCTCTTTAAGAAAGGCGTTTTTCTTCTGCATTAGGGTACATTTCTGTGAAGATGCTGAACATAGAATAGGTAGTTGATTGACTGTAAAGAAATTTCAATTTGATACATTTGAAAATGACATTTGTTGTTTGCTTTAGTAAACCTTTATTTTTTTTAATGTTTCTGGTTTTATTATACATTAGTAATCTTTTTTTCCCAAAAAGACAATATTTTTCTTGTGTAAACCTTCACATACTTCCCTTCTTTGTTCCTTTTTACTGAGAAATTACTTTCTGTTTTCACTGGGTTCATGATTGAATTCATGATTATTATTGAGCATGGAAAATTCTGGGAAAATAGCTGGAGTTTTGGGCAAAGCATTGAGTGGAACTGATATAAATCACTACACCTGGAAAATTTTAAGTAAGTTTTTTTCTAGATTTACTTAGTGATTTTTCTCTTTTACAAATATGAAAGATTAAAAAACAGTCATGAAAATTCATAACTATTGACTGACAAAAGAGCTCCAGTGGAACAAATGTCTCACTTATACTTGAGGTTAAAAAGAATATGAATCTGCTGTAGCCGGTGTGGAGTTTCTAGTCACAGAACACATTAGGTCTACAGTGTAATTATTGCTGATCCTGTCTAATGACTGTTTTGGGGATTATCTCTTTTGGAGTTAGCCATCTGCTGTGGTTAGAGTAATTAAACATAATTAAGGGTTTGAAATCAAGAGTATGTATGTCTCTAGGAGAAGAATGTAAATTTCTTCCATTCAAAATAATTCAGAAATACCAATATTCCAGTTCTCTATTAAAGACATTTAACAAGCAGCTAAATTAAAGTATGAAAAAGCACCCTTTCAAAAACGCTTCCTAGACCCCTGCAAACTGAAATAAAAGGAGCAGGGTGGGGTGGGAAAGAGCAAGGAGCCTTAAAAGGGCAGCTTATTACTGTTCTCCCAGTTCTTATTTGATCAAACAGATGGCTTAAGTTGGTTAAAAGCTTGCAAGTATAGCTATATTTACTTTTCTGTATTAAAAAAGTATTGATTTGCCAAGGATGTCTTCTTATTTATGACTCAAACATGGATTGCTTGTAGGTGGTTCTTAACTATACTTATTTATAAAATACTTTAGATGCTCACATCTGAGGAACTCCAGGCCTCTCAGCCTGACCTCAGTGCCCAGGAGGTTACGGAACAGATCACCTTGGGTGTGCTCACGCGGCACATACAGGATAACCAGGGGAGCAGGCCTGGCCAGCAGGGTTTTCGGAAAGGCAGGTTGTGTCTGACCAACTTGATCTCCTTTTATGACCAGGTGACCTGCCTAGTGAATTAGGGGAAGGCTGTGGATATGTCTGCTTGGACTTCAGCAAAGCCTCTGATCCTGTCTCCCACAGCATTCTCCTGGAGAAACAGGCAGCCCATGGCTTGGACAGGTGCACTCCTTGCTAAGTTAAGAACTGGCTATATGGCCAGGCCCAGAGGGTGGCGTGGATGGAATTACTTCCAGCTGGGGTTGGTCACCAGTGGTTTCCCCAGGGCACAGCATTGGGGCCAGTCCTATTCCATATGTTTTCGGTGATCGGGATGAGAGGATTGAGGGTACCCTCAGTAAATTTGTGGATGGTGCCACGTTGGGCAGGATTGTTGATCTGCATGTGGGTAGGAAGGTTAGGTGGGCTGTGCAGAGGGATCTGGACAGGCTGGATTGATGGACCAAGGGCAGCTAACTGAAGTTCAATGAGGTGAAGTGCTGGGTCCTGCATTTGGATCACAGCAATCGCCTGCAGTGCTCCAGGGTGGTTGGTAAGCTGGAGAAGGCTCTGGGGGTGCTGGGGAAACTGTCTGTACATGAGCCCAGGTGGTCAAGACGGCCAGGGACACCAAGATTGTATCAGTGCCAGCAGGACCAGGGCAATGACATCTAGTTGGCACTGCTGAGGCAACTCGGGTGTTGTGCCCAGTTCTGGGTCTGTTGTGAAAAGGAAGACACTGAGGGGCTGGAGCAAGTCCAGAGACTGAAATAGAACTGGAGAAGGGGCTGGGGCACCAGGAGCAGCTGAGGGAGGGCTTAGCCTGGAGAAAAGGAAGCTCCTGAGAACCTTCTACCTCTCTAAAACTCCCTGACAGGAGGGTGGAAGCACCAGGTGTCCCAGGGGCAGGGACAGGACAAGAGCGAATGGCCCTCAGGCTGTTCCAGGGGAGGGTTGGGTTGGACATCAGAGGAATTTCTTCATGGAAAGGGTGGTCAGGCACTGGAAGGGGCATCCCAAGGAAGTGGTGTAGTCCCCATCCGTGGAGGCGTTCCAGGCGTCACTGGACGTGGCGCTCAGTGCTCTGGTCTGAGTGACAAGATGGGGATCGGACACAGACTGGACTCGTTGATCTTGTAGGTCTTTTCCACCCATTTAGGTTGGATTTTATGATTCTGTGGTAAGGACTTATTTTAGTGTTTTAATATTACACACAGCATTGCAGTTTCTTTTTTTTAGAAATTTGAAACTTCTGGATGTTTTTGTGATGAACATAAAATATGAAGTTTCAATCCTGAGTTTCAAATGGAGTGTGTTAAAGTTTAGAGGTACCTTGCCTTTTACAAGGAAATACTGTAATAATACCATTTTGATTTGTTTCTGATTTCTCTTATGCTCTCTGTAAATATAGTGACTTCCCTGTAGCCGTAATTAAAACAATACCAAAACACAACAAACTTTTATTTGTACAATGAATGCTTGTTGGCCTCAAGTAAGTTCAGACATTCACAGTGATTAAAAAAAGTACTTTGTCATAATAGTTTGTGTCTACTGATGTCTGTATACTAAACATAGTAAATCTTTTTACTCTGTGTTTGCAAATGCTGTGGACTCAAGTCTGTAGATGCAAACTAAAACCATAGTCCCTTATGAACACGATTTTTGTTAATTGTTACCCTTCAGAATAGTTGTAAAAGTTAATGGACATAAATATGTAACAAACACTATATGCAGTATTTTCTAGTGACCTACCTCCTCTGATCATCACGTTAGATTGATTATAGTCACAGATTGCTAAAAATGAATGAGGTATTCTTTAGCTGTAGATGGAAAACATTTAACTGGAGAAAAGTATGTATTTAGGATGAAAAATTTGAAATGTTTAGTAATATTTTTCCTTCATAATTTTCCTGGGAAAAGTAGTTTTCTTATTTCCACTATTGTTCTGAAGGAGAAGGTCATACCCATAATATTCAGTATAGTAGATATCTTTTTTGGCACCATATCAGTTATAAGCAGCTGATTTTTCTGTGTTTCTAGAGAAAACATAATTGTTTTCTGCAAGTATGAAGACGATTTGTGATAAATTGGGCTGTAAAGAATAAAAGCAGTGAAGTCTTAGGTCCACCCTCAACAGAGGGCGGAGTGGCTGTTTGCAGTTGGTGCAAAGGCAGTTCTGTATGACAGCCTGTACCTCCTGTGTTAGCAGTTTTCACTTTCCCAAAGCAGCATGCTTTGATCTGCTAGCTTGCAAATCGTGGAGACTTTCCCTGTGCATAGAAATTGCTGTGTGTAAAAACTATTAGTGACAAGGAACGAACAATTTAGTTAAAATGGGTGCTGTGTATCTTGACAATATTTTGTGTTTCTCTGTTGATTTGGTTTTTGTATTTGCTGTGACTTTTTTGAGTTTCGTTTTTACTGGCTGAGACAAACCAAGGATCTGCTTTCTGGAGAAGCAGATAACAGGTTTTATTGCGGTCTTTCCAAGTGTGCATTTGAGAAGTCACTTTTTAATACAACTTTGGATCAGAAGTGCTGTTTATCATACCAATTTTCTAAATGGTTTAAAATAGAATTGGAAAAGTGTGTCTTTCATCTGTACTTGGCATTCTAATTTACAAGTACTGGGAATGAGATTTTGTAACAGTTGTTTGATTTAGGTTCAGTACTTACACTCCTCAGATTTCAGGCATAAATCTGAGAAAGGGTGTTGCCTGTGTCTGTGAGGGAGACTCCATGACAGGAACAGGTTTCTTGGAAGTTTCCCAGTTAAGAGTTCAATGTTCTTACTCTCATGGCATTTTTAATAGTACAGGGACTTAGAAATTTTTTCCCCACCTTATTTATACTGTGATCCTGATTCACCATCAACTGCTGCTCTGGCAGATTGAGTCAGACAGTCTGTTGATGCTGTTACCACTGTGCAAAGTCATCATTAGTTTGGCTGTGCTTCTTAAGTATTTGAGAAACTACTTCACAGAATGACAGAATATGCTGATTTGGAAGGGACCCACAAAAATCATCAAGTCTAGCTCCTGGCCCTGCACAAGACCATCCCCAAGAGCCACACTGTGTGCCTGAGAGTATTGTCTGAACACTTTTTCTGGTGTTTTTAATAATAATATTACTGTCTTTTTTTCTTAAAATGCACACGCTTGTTCAGTGAAATATGTCTGGTGACTTTTGATGTAGACAATTCATGACACGGAGAAAAATGTCTTTATTTGTTTAAAAAGCTCACCAGTAAACACCACCACCACCAAAAACCCCTAGCAACTTCTCTTCCTGTATTTATACTGTCTCACCATAATTGCTGGGTCTTTCCTTAAATGACGAGTCTGGATATGGATGTTTTGGCATGCACTACAGGTTCTTTAAAGTTGTCTGTCAAGGAGCAGCGAAGAGCAGGGCTGCTCTGCAAGGAGGGATAAGCTGGCAGTTCAGGATTACACAGGCAGGGCTTTTGCCAGCTCTGGCACAGTCCTGTGCAGTCTGAACAGTGCTGGCTGGTCACAGGCTTAGACAGAACCGTGAAATCTGTCAGGCCCAGCATCCATCCAGTTGTCTGATCAGAGGTAGCAGAAGGTGGGAGCTGATGCCATCCTAGAGGGAAGCTAGAATGTGGGATGTGGCCAAGAGGCAGGGGCACAGGCAAGCTGCAAGAACGATGGGCTGGTTCTGGCAAGGGCCGAGGGCTCCAGCCTGAGCTGAAATGGAGCTCCTGAGCACAGGGTGTGGTAGAGGCATTCAGGTTGAAATGTGGTGTAACTCTGAACAGCAGTACCAAATTCCCATAGTGCTGCTGCTCTGCTGAGTTCCCTGACAGATGGGTGCTGTTAATGGGATGTACCTCTCATGTGAAGGTCTCACAGGAACCTCTTGAGAATTTTGTGCAGATCCTGAGACACAGTCAGCACAGACAGTCCCATTAGTCCCTTGGCATTTCCTTCTCTGACATAGAAGACAGACATTTATCTTCTCTCTTCCAGATATGGAGTCTGGAGAGCGGTTAACGTCATCATCAGTCTCCTCTAGTGCAGCTGCTTCCACTCCAGCATCTTCGGCACCGTCGGTAGCTTCAGAAGCATCCAAGGGTGGCCTTTCCGCCGGAGCCGCGACCCTGAGCCCCACAATCAACACATGTGGTAAAAATGACTCAAGGCTGTATTGCAGTATAATTTTAGTGTTTGTCAGCACTAGTAATTGCTACTGCAAGTCAAATGTTATTAAGGTTGCACAGATGCATCCGAGAAAAATGCTTGAGGTTTTTTGGTTTTCCCGAGTGACATTCATTTGCTGTGAATACATTTTACATAGTACTTACTTATTGAAGAAATGAAATTAATTTAAAATTACCCATTTAAAATGTGGAAAAAAAATCTGTTTGCAAGGCTGCCTTGAAAGCGAGGATCAGATAAAGGGTTCATCTAGCAAACTCTATAACACTTTCAGATTAAATTGTCATAATCAGCTTCTTCAGTGTACATCGTGTTCTCAGCATTTAAGCCCAGCCCGTACTGTAGTTTTACTTTTGGAGGAATAGTTTCTTCTAATGGAGCTTGAAATGGAAAAGATGAATTTCACAGTGTCACAGTCTTGGATAATCTTGACTAGAGTGAAATATCTTACCTTGAATCAGAAATACATATGGAAGATTGCTCCATGCAAGAATCTCATTTTTGTGACTGAAACTCCTATTTCAGCTGAATGATGCATGTGTCATCCACAGAATAAGAAATGGTAAACTCTTCCCTGCTGTTTCTCACTTAACTTTTGAAAAACAGATCCAGTTTTGGAGAACACTGTTTCTGTTAGCCCCATTCTTATATGATATATGGTAAATAGAAGGTTTTTTCAGCTTAAATTCATGGTAATCCCCTGTTTCCAGAAAAAACTCTGTTCTTGCAGCAGAATGAGTGAAAGGATATTCTCCAAACTGATACAGCTTGATAATAAGTAATGAGTAGATTCCAAGTTCCCAACTCCATCCTGCATTTGTTCATTTGCAGCTGCCCCAAGAAGCTGAAACCAGAATGTCTACACACCTAGAGTTATGTCTCAGCTATTTATTTTAATTTCTCTAAAATCAGCCATAGAATTCTTAACTAAAACTCTTCTGGAATAAATAACAAAGTGTTTCATTTTTCAGTACTCCACCAAAAATTCATCTCCAAAAGAACTTTTTGTCTATATTCATTAGCCTATGCCACTTGAAATGGTTTTCTGTGCTTGTTCCTAGAATGTATCAGGAGCTAATCTCCGTATGGCTATAAATGTACAGTCCTAACCTGAGGATTTCTGTGGCTCATTTACCTCTCCTTGCTGCTTTTGCTGTGTACACATTACATCATGTAATTCTTTAGCTCCTATTAACGTGCTGTACATTTATAGGATATATATTTGGTCTGCCAAAATACAGTAAGACTGAAGCAGATGAATAATGTAATAAAGATACTGAACTGTCAGTTTTGTTCTTCATTGGAAAACACAGGTGGTTCTTCACTAAAGGCCTTTTAAAAATTCTCTTCTTGTCTTTTATTAAAAACAAGGTTTCATTTCTGTCTGATAGCTAATAGTTAAAAAGAGTGACAGTAATTACCAGCATTCACTTTTTTTCATGGTCAGATTATTTTCACATGTGTTTCTCTGCTGACACAGTGCACTGTGGTTGCTGTTGTATGGACTCTGAAAAGGTTCCACAGAAGTGCTCATGCTGCCAGCCAGCTGAAGGCACTTTTCTCTTGAATGACCTATGGTGTGTCCGGAATTTACAGGATGCTCTGTAGCCAAGATGGATTATATACTAGCCAATTGTAAACTGAGGTGTTCTTCACGCCTGTGATATTTAAAAAAACCCAATAGTGTCTGTCAAACAGATAACTGAATTACCTTCAAATTTAAAAATGCATTTTTTTAGTATCTAATAAAATAATTTTTTAAGAATGAGCAATTATTCTTACTAAGAGAAGGTAATGCTTCTTAATGCATGAGATTGGAGAGGTTCTTCTCAGCCCAGTTCATCTCTTTATTTTCTTTGCAGAATTCAGTAGTCTATTAAGTAGTCTCTGCAATAAACTTGATTGCATACTCTGTCAGGTGCCCATGATACATGGTGAGTTAGAACTGCGAGTCTTTATTCTTTGCCAGGGAGATTAAAAGACAAGTAAATTATTTTGGCATATTACCAGGTCAAAAAGACAGAGCACCTGTGTGAAACCGTTGTGGAGTATATCACATACTTTTAGACTAATTGGTTAATTTGCACTAGCTCCTGAATAATTAAAGCGTTCTAATCAAGTACACAGATATTTTATATGCTTTCTTCTTATTCACCCATCGCTGGAAATAAGAAGGTGCATTGGAAATGTAAATTGCCTCTGGAAAGAGATTTACTTTCACCCTCATGAGAATGGTCACAACTTTGGAAGAACATAAATCAGTAGCTTTTTCTCTAAATAAAACCATAATTCAGTGTTTTATCTTTATGAAAGGCAATAATACTAGTGTGTTAAACTATTCTAAGTTGTGTTGTTTTGATGCTATCAGATCTGGAAGGTCCTTAATTTTTAATTTTCAAAAAAGGGGAGTTCATTAACTTTTTATTAAATGACAAAACAGAACAGGTTTTTTTTTTCTCTGACCAGAAGCTCTTTTTGTCAAAGCAAAACTCTTCAGTCTTTTTGGAGTTCCCTATTTCTCCTTAATGAGATCTAGAATAATTTTAAAATTTGCCCAAAGCCACTCTTCGTTACTAAGAGACCAGCATTCTTGAAATGTATGTTGCCCTTTAGAATAATGCTTTCAATCATTTATCTGCGCAGTGGTTAGTAGAATTTGAAAAACTGTGCTCAAAGATATTTAACCTATTTGGAAGTAAGCCAACAATGTTAAGGAGTGAGATTTAATATGAAATGTAGCTATGTGGAGCATGTTTAAGGTGTGTTAGTAACTTGGAGAGCAAACACTAAAATAGGGAAATTAAGGAAACACTAGAAATCATTGCTAAGCAGACTGTTAGTATTTTCATCAGATAAGAGGGGAAATGTCATTACAGTTCAGTTTAGTATTACAAGACTTCTGCCATTTTTTGTCTGTGTTTTATTTCTTCCATGTGTTTAAATGCGTATTTTAAAATGGATGTCTTCTCTTTCATAGCTATATTAGGTAATGGCTTAGATAGCACACTTAATATGTCTTTTTTCAAGGCCATAATAGTGTGTAGCATAGTGTACAGTTGGCTACACTTTCTGTATGATGAAGGTTGATGAACCATCTCAAAGGTACTTTTAACTTGGAAGGTCTTCAAAGTATTATGAAACTTTGCAATGCAGTGTTGCTCATCACCATGATTAAGAATTACTGTGGTCTGTGAGAGAGAGGCATTGTGGAAGAAGATACACAAATGAGATTTGGGTTGGTTATGGTTGTTTTTTGGGTCTTTTTTGTGATAAATAACAAAGTGATGTCAAAGCCATTTGAACTGAATTCAGCAAATGTAGACCTGAAACACGATGCTTTTAAACTCATGTCAGAAGTTCAGAGAAATACTCTACACATCACCTGCAATAGTTAGCATCAGTGAAGTGCAAAACCCTTCTTGTCTTGGAGGAAAAAAAAAGGACACCTGAACCAGAAATCTGAAATCAGTAAGAGGAATTTCCCTGCACTGTGTATGTAGTATTCCCATTATGTTGCCTTGTAGTTGCTAGTAAATGAAAATCCTAGTGAATGCCTTTGTGTTCCTAACACCTAATAGGATGAGTTGCTGCATTTAGGAACTTGTTCCAGAATTACTCCTTATATACACAAACACAGTAATAGTGTTTAAAACATGTAGAGGGAGAAGTGGGATTAGCAAACAAGTTAATGGCTTGTGTGTAGAAGTCCACCAGAAGCATGGTCAGTGTGCAGAGGCCTTTGTTGATAATGGGAGTTTCCTGGAAAACAGGAAATACTTGGTCTTTCTCATGCTGTCCTTTTTGACATGATGCATCCTTATATTAAAGGATGGCACAAATGAATTTAATGTTCTTTCATGTCAGTCTTTTCCTGCTTTTTCTCTCCATTAGGGACTACATTGTTCTTCTGGTTATGCATGCTTTTACAGTCTCAGAATTCCATGATTAGTTTTCCATACTTGTGTTCAGGCTATCTCTAAAGCGGAAGTTTGGTTCTGAAACTCCTATGAGATATGAAGATTACCCTCTATTAGGATTATCTGCCAGAATTACAGAATTTCTAGGTCTTCGATTTTTGTCTGTCATCTTTGCTATTATGTATTCTTACTTTGTCCTACTCTATGAATACGTGCTGACTTGCTGTACTGCACCTGCTGTCTTCTGTGCTGGCCTTCCCCAAACTTCAGATGTGTAGCAGCTCAAATAACATCTCTATTTAGATTTTTCTGGTCACTTCCCTGTCCATTTTCTTTTTCACGTATTTTCCTTTCTGTATTAGCTTCAGTCTCCTTATTGTTTAAGGTAAGCACAAGCTCCAGCTGTGCTTACATTTTACCTATAATTTTTACAGTCTGGTTCATCTAGCTTTAGTGCTCCCACTGAGACCACATTGCCACTCACTTCTCCCCTGCCCCTCACCACCACCTTGAAGAGCGCTGGAGAGGAAGATTGGAGACACAAAAGGCAGAGGTCACAGGTTGAGATGGGAACAATTTATTGGAAACAGATAAGAAAACAAATACTAACAGCAGCAGTACTGACGGAGGGTATAAGAAACAAACTACTCAAATGAAACCTCCTCTTTGTGACAATAGACAATTCCTGACCTCTGCCAACTGGGATGAGAGCCTTTCTCCCTGGAACAGAGTCTCTTTCCTCTGCCAATGATGTGAGATTTATTTGAATAACCTTTGGGTCCTGGCCATGCCTCCTCCCAACTACTGCAAAATTTAACTGTCCTGGTGGAACCAGGACACCTCTTCGTCCTGGTTGTCTCACCTTCATCTTGGCTGCCAAGCTCCCAGTCGCAGAGATGGCATTACTCATACTGAAGTTACAAACAGGACCACCAGTTGAAACTAAGGCATTAGAATAGGGTTGTTACAGGAAAAAAATAGAGGCTGCTTTTTTTGCAATGCAGTGTCAAACTCAAGGAAGAAGCCTCTTGCGGTGGCTGTAGAGTTACCATTGGGTACCTAGCAGTTCCTCTATTTAATATTTCTTTTCATGGGAACAGCTTCAGATGTGGTTTTGTAGTGGAGACCTTGGAGTATTGCAAGACTCAGATTGCAGAGTTGACTGAAAGTTATTGTGTTACTTGAAGTTCTGATGTGGGAAGAATGCTGAGATAATAAAGGTGATCTGTGAATCCTGATTTAGTTTATAAGACTAGCAGTTCATTTTAGGGTGATCAGTGTCATATAGTTTTCTGTTAAGTATTAATTTTCAGAATGCATTTAAATAAAACTGCATTGCAGTCTTTATCAGAATGGCTTTAATGACTTAAAACCAGAGTTGCTGCAGGAAATGTGTGTCATTGAGAAGTTCCTAAACGTTTTGGTTTTACTTCTAGATTTAGTAAATTTGCTCTGGATTACACACAGCAATATGCTTACTGAAATACTTAAATATAGTATTAGAACAACTGAAGTTTGTTTTTATTTCCTTTGTGGCTCAGAATGGTGGCGAACAACAGACACGCACTCTCGTCCTGGCACAGCTTTTTTCCCACCACTCTTGGGAATTCCCACACTGTTTGCTTCTCCTGCACAGAATCATGATTCTGCTTCATTCCACTCAAGAGCTGCAGGAAAAAGTAGTCGGAGCAATACAGACAAAGGTAATGACTGAAGTTGTCAGGAAATAATCACATTGAACTTCTGCACATGCAGGAAAATGTGGAATTTGAGCTTTACTTTCCTCATTCTTCCCATTCCTAGACAGTTCTATAAAAATTTGTTCTGTTAAGTAAGGATGATACATACCAAGTATGTGTTTGGCCTTTAAATCATGGGTCCTCTGTATGACTAAACTGAAATAACTCCAAATCAGAGTGACACTTTGATGACAAATTTTAGTACATATGGCGAGTAACTTGTAAGTAGTCTAGGATCTTGTTACATGTCTATAGAATGTTAGTGTGACTGGGGCATCTGAAAGAAATTATCTGTTACTTTACATGTATTGTAAGTGTCACTTTTAAAATCTGTCCTCTCTAGGTATAAATGGATCACTGAATGGCAACAGCACCACTGCGGTCTCAGCTCTCAGCACAGCCATGCTCTCCACTAGCATTGCAACATTGGCAGGACCAGTGAAAACTGTAACCTCAGCAGCTGGCGGACGCAAATACAACCAGGAGCAAAGCAAAGTTCAGCTTCTGGACACCAGGGCTGACAAAATCAAAGATAAGGTAAATACACAGAAAGAAACTGAAGATTCAGACAAAAAAATTGACATAAGTGTTCTGCACACAGGAGCATTTTTAAGTTTTTTTTCTGAATACAAAATGTTTTGAGTTCTTCTGATTTGTTAGAGTGAGATCTGTACCCTTGTCTCTGTAGGGATTTTTGTAAGTATTGGCTTTTGAAATCTTTTTTAATTGTTTGGGGTTTTTTTTGACATACTTGTGAACTAAAAGTTCCTATTAGTTCCAATTTCACTACTTAATAAGTTAATAGCTGTGTCCAACACCTTATTTTATTTATCTTATTTTTTAAAAAGTGTATTTTTAACACAAATATTTGATGCTATTACATTACAGTATATATGTACACATATATTGGTATTACAGTTACAACATTACCGATTATTTCTGTGAATTTAATTAGGTTTTCATGTATCTTATGAAAACAAAAAAGGAAATTTTTACGTGTTAAAAATGCCTTTCTGGAAGTCGTTCCCTACTTATCAGAAGAAAAGCTATTATTAACTGCTGTGTTTCAGCAATAATCTTTGCCATCTAATATGAAAGACATGAGTAATCTCTGAGTTGGTAAACCTTATATACTGACCTAAGCATCCTAAGAACTTTGCTACTCCTGGAATCAAAACTATTTAACTAAACACAGAAAATGGTATACTGGGAAGGTGATTACTGTCAGAATAGAAGCTAAGGGAGTAATTCTCTACTGATAGCCATCTAGACGAAAATCGTTTTCCTTCTTTATATCTATTTTTTTTTGTTTTGTGAGTGAATTTGGCTTCTTGCTTTCTTTCTGTTACTGAACTACATTCAGCTACCAAGTCTGAATGATTAAATATGAGAGGTTGGCATTTTCAAAGGACAGCTGGTGCTTGATGTATCTGTATAAAAATAGGGGTTAGCACTGAAATGGTTACTTATAATTGTATAGTGATATTAGGGAAATTATTAAGAGTATTTTCCCTCAAAACATTCTTCATGTTCAACAGTTGATAGCTTTTGAAAGTATTAAGCTAATTAAAGGTATTTGGGAAATCTTTGACTTTTTTCAGGCTTAGATGCTAAAAATATTTTCAAGCCCTTTCTGAAATTATGGTTTTATCCTGGGTATCTACATGCAAAATTTAGCTTTCTTTCTGTGGCACACAGCAGAAGTAAAGTTTTTTCCAGATGGTGTTTCTGGTTTTCTGACTATTACTACAGTTAGGCAGAGTACCAAATAAATTTCTCTTTTAATATCTCTAAATACCTTCCAAAAAGGTACTTCTTGGCTCTTTGCTTTATTCATAAAATTTTACCTCTTTTTGCCCATTATTTGCTTGTTAGTGTTGGTTGGTTGGTTTGTTGTTTTGGTTCTCCCAATTCTCCCTCTCAATTTCTTTCAGGATGTTTGTCAGCATTGCTATCTTCTCCTTTGTCTTCTCCTTTCGTCTTTAAGTATAAATTTGGTACTGCTGATAGATTTCTTGATGCAGGCACTAATTTCAAATTCCAGTTTTATTTTACTAAATACTGAGGCGCTGTAAAAGAATGGATTTGATTTGCAAGTACCCTCCTTAAAAATGGTTGTGGTTCTGTATCTTTTAAGTAATCTGTCTCATGCAGATAAATGTCAGGTTTCCTAGGTTTCTGTAGCAATTTTTTTAATACTGAAATGGAGTTTGTTGTTCCTAATCTTACTTGGTACGCTGATGTTCATAGCTTCTTTTCCTCTGAAACTTTTAATGAGATAATTGGTATTTGTCATTGTAATGATTTGATCAATCTTTTGTATCAAAACACAGAAATTACACTGAGAACTCTAACATGAGGATGATTATGATTATTAGAGCTGGGCTTTTTACAAGTGATGTTATGCTTTTAAATTTCAAAGTGTAACACTTTCCTCTTCTTAAGATCATGTCTTCTTTTAAAACCTTTTAATATACTTTTCTAAAAGTTCTTTTCTTCAGGGTTTTAGTTTTTTTAGTATTCATCTTCTGATTTCTGCAGTCATCTCCTTAGTTGTAATTTCTTTTTGAGGATGGTATCTAAACAAATGGTTAAAATATTTATTTAGTTCTAGGAAAAGAATAAAAAGACAAAGTTGATATCAAACTGTTTTTACAGTTGATGAAAATCTAGAGAGTTACTTTCAATATAATGTAGTTGTCAGAGTATTTCAGCAGTTTTTTGTCCATTTTTCAGAAGCAAATCCCAGAAGCAATTTGATGAACATATTCTTTTCAGTCCTAAAAACTGTACAGCTTATACTGTGAAAATATCTAAATTAATGTGTCACTGGAACTTTGATAAACCTAATATTTGCTGTTCTTTCTGTGCCAATTTGCAGTACTAGTTTCAGGTATGAACTTTGTTGAAATTGGCACATTCTGTGGAGGTATACTAGACCCAAATTCTAGGTCAGCGTTCTAGGCCTAAATTTGGCATTTTGCTTTGTGATGTAGTGATGTCCGCAGTGGTCAGAAAAAGACTTCAGTGGAACTTTGTGACCAGTTTTTAATTTTTGTCATCTTGTGAAGCACTTTCTATTTAAGCATTGTAGATCACTTTACTCCGAAGTCTCACTTTCCTTTGTTTCAAAGATTATGTGTAATAATAAAATTATATAACTGATTAAAACTGAAGCATTAACAGAGAATTCATCTTCCGGCAGAAGCCCAGGAAGAAAGCAGTGGAAAGCTCTAGTAACAGCGACAGTGATTCAGGCTCCTCTTCAGACACCTCAAGTGAAGGTGTGAGCAGTAGTGACTCTGATGACCTAGAGGAGGATGAAGAGGAGGAGGAGGACCAGAGTGCTGAAGAGAGTGAAGATGATGAATCTGATTCTGAAAATGAAGCACATCACAAAAGCAAGAACAAGGTACAACACCTCACTCTATTGCCCACAGTCTTTTTGCTGCAAGGTGTTTGTGACAAGTTGACCTACTCATGCCTGTGAACAAATAGTCAAAAATTATTTAACTGCACATTAATGAATGTTAATAATATTCTTTTTTGGTTTGCTTCAGAGTTTTCTGTTTGTGGGGCTTCTGGGAGGATTTTTTTGGTTCTTTGTGTGCATACATGTCTGTGTATTGCTGTTCTTTACAAGCTAGGAGTTTACAGTTGGTAGACTGTTATTTTTGCTATAAAGCCAGAAATACAAAGAAGTTCAGTATTGTGTGCAGGTAGTGAATTGAAAATATGTCATTGTGAATATTGCTTTGGCAGTTACTTTTTTTCCTAGTAGAGTGGCTACTTTTCCTTAGTAGTAGAACAACGAGATTGTAATCTTTGGTATCCTGTTAGGTTTACAGTCAGAAATAGATTTAAGAACAAACATGGTTTAATACTCCTTCTCTAGTAAATGTTGTTGTCACATGCTGAAACTGTCTGGGGGAGAAAAACAAAAATGAACAATAAATATATTACAAGACTAATTAAAAAGTTATTATTGTCCATCCTCTGCCAAGGCTAGTGTAATTAATGGAGACTGATCATATGTTTAGCCTTTTAAAAAGGATCTTTAACTTACATAATGAACAGTCAAAAATAAATATTTTGCAGGTGCTAATGTGTGGTGGTGTAACAGATACAAAAATCGATGGACAGAAATCACAGGAAAAGTCTCAAGAAAAAAGAACACACCAGCAGATACCTCTTGTGTCTGATTCCCAGACTCACTCATCATTCCAGTCCCAGCAGAAGCAGCCTCAGGTTTTGTCACAGCAGCTTCCGTTTATTTTTCAAAGCTCTCAGGCAAAGGAGGAATCTGTGAACAAACACACAAGTGTAATACAGTCTACGGGATTGGTTCCTAATGTGAAACCTTTGTCTTTGGTACATGAAGCCAAAAAGGAGACCTATTTAAAACTCGTAGTTCCTTCCCCTGATCTACTCAAAGCAGGGAATAAAAATACCTCTGAAGAACCTGTCACTTTGGCCAGTGATGTTAGATCTAAACGGGTGAGTGAAGTTTTTGATTATTTGTGTCATCTGCTTAAAAAGATGTAACATTTGTGCCATCAAGATCTTTTAAAGATAGTGTATTAAAATTGTAAGTATATATATTTTCATAATCATGGGAATTTGTGTTTTTAGAGTTGATCTGGATTTCTGAATGGTGTAAATGAACTAGATTGTGTGGGTCATGCATCTCTTAAGGACAATATGCACCTGAAATCAATATAGAAATAAGAAAAGTACCAATGGGTAAATTGTGTGGCCTGGATATTTTTCCTATGCCTCCAAGTTCAGTCAAAATGCTGATTTAATACTTCACATATCTAGTATGTAAGCATGGCTTCACTTTCTTGCAAGTTGGATAGTTTCAATTCAAAGCAATTGAAATCACCTATTTTAACCATGATTTTAAACAAAGAAGCTGTAAGCCATTTTAAAAAAATGCTCAGTGTAATGTTGAGTTTTGTTTGCTCTTTGAAGACTGGTATTTGTGCACTAATAGCTGTAAAAAGTCAGGATGGCCATTTCAGTAGTTTTTTAAGAATCAAGGAATGGCCTGGGTTGGAAGGAACCTTAAAGCTCTGCCCTGTCCCACCCTGCCATGGCAGGGACACCTCCCCCTGTCCCACCCTGCCATGGCAGGGACACCTCCCCCTGTCCCACCCTGCCATGGCAGGGACACCTCCCACTGTCCCAGGCTGTTCCAGCCCCAGTGTCCAGCCTGGCCTTGGGCACTGCCAGGGATCCAGGGGCAGCCACAGCTGCTCTGGGCACCTGTGCCAGGGCCTGCCCACCCTCCCTCGATTTATCTTCCTTTTACTGGTCAGGATTGTACAGTAAGTTTATGTTTATGTGTCTGTCTTAACAGTTTTCCAGCTTCTAAAATTTTTTAATCCTTAGTTTATTTGTTTTGTTAATCGTCATTAAGGTGACTGCTGATGAATTTTCTATTCAGTAAGATTTGAATGGGGATTAGAAGAGAATAAAAATCTGGTATTTTACCATCAGTGAGTCTTAGGATATATACAAAAATAAATATATTAAAAAGTACATTTACCAGGGCAACTATCATTATTATTATATTTTCTTTTTTCAAATTCTGTTAACTAAGTAGTATTCAATAGTAGTAAACTCAAATCTGATTCACAGCTAACACACAGATCCTCGGTGAGGACTGAAAAATACTTGATTTTTGTTGCTAGACTAGAAGATATAAACTGGTTTTCCTTTCCAGTTTCCTGTTACTTGGTAAAATTCAAATAAACTTGTCACTTAACAGGAGTAGCTAAACAAATTATAATTATGAGAACATACACCTTTGCTACTGAAAGGGGCTTCTGCTTTCAAATTTAGGTTATGAGTCTTTGGCTGGTGATAGATCACACATTTAGTGCTTTGATTTCTCTAAACTTTTACTAGAGGTATGCACTGTGTGAATATTTATTTTAGAGATCTTAATAATTTTGTATTCAGTTTTAAATGGTAGTAACTTCCAAGAATGTATTGTGTTTGACTTAATTTTTAAAAACTGGTTTTAAACTGTACCATCTTTATTTATTTTATTATATTTTCTATTGAAGATGATGTGGGCTGTTTTCTTTGGAAGAGCCTTTAGACTGAAAACACTGCAAACTTTACATGCATTTCTGAGATATTACTAAGTTTTATATGAAAATTTTCAAGTACTACTCTTTCACTTAAGCAATTAACATATCACAGCATTTGTGAGTAATACCTTTTCCCTCATTTTTAAAAATAAAATTTTTTTACACCAAGAAATTTACAAATTTTTCTTTACACCAGTAAAATTACAACAAGAGTCCTCTATTGGTTTTCTAGTATTGTGGCCATTAGTGTGTTGTATTTACTTTGCTTTAAAGTGAACAAATTATTAAAGGTAGCTGTACATTCACTAATGGGATTTTTATATGCCGAATTAAGTAATAAGAAGAGGTTTTCCTGTGCTGGTACACAAGAGTGGTATCTTTCTAAAAAAGGCCTTTTTCATAGTAATTAATAGCTTTATGAACGTCTCTGTCTAGGGCATTGTAGCAGGTGGAAAAGTTTCCCTGCATAATTTGAATCAGCTTCATCTTGAGTTCAATTTGTCTTTCTCTACTTGATTTACAGTGAATAAATCGTGGAAGACTTGCGTAACCAGTGATTAGTCATCTCTTCTGTTGTACTTAGTATCTGCTTTTGACTTTCTAAAAACGGCTTAGCAGATGTTTAAAATTTCCTAGAGCTCACCTGCCTGAATCCCAAGGAAAGCCAAACAAACATTTTACTCCTCTGTCTTTTTATTTCTTTAGGAACAATATAAACAGACATTCCCAGCAGCACAGCTAAAGAAACAGGAGTCATCCAAGAGCCTGAAGAAGGTTATTGCAGCTTTGTCAAACCCCAAACCAACATCTAGTTCACCAGCTCATCAAAAACTCACATCCTTGGAAAACAACCATTCTAACCCATTCCTGACAAATGCACTTTTAGGTAATCACCAACCCAATGGAATTATTCAGAGCGTCATCCAAGAGGCTCCTCTTGCACTCACTACAAAACCGAAACCCCCGACCAAGATCACTGAAAGTGTAGCCATTTCTAGCAGTGCCCCCTTCTCTTTGCCAATAAACCTGAGTGCATGTGGGAAAAAGACAACTGGTAACCGGACAGCTGCTGTGCCCTCTACCTCTCCTGTGTTACCTGGTTCAGGAAAGGATAAAGCAGTCAGCAATAATGCAGTAAATGCAGTAAAACCACAACACCGCCTTCATTCTGGAAAACTGGTGGTGGAGCAGTTCAGAGGGGTAGACTCAGATGCCCCCAGCAGTAAAGACTCTGACGACTCAAATGATGATGACGACGATGACGAAGATGAAGATGAGGATGATGAAGAAGATGATTCTGATGATAGCCAATCAGGTGGTTTAACCTTTTTAATAGGAAAAGCAGAAACTTAATTTTTTTTGCATTTTGAAAACATGCATTTCCCACCATATTTTAAAATGGGGCAGGAACTACTGGGCCACCGTGGCCCACACAGTGCCCTACACATATCCTTGGAATTAACGCATGCGTCCCCATTCTCCATTGTGTCATGTCCAAAAATCATGTTTGAGATGTTCTGATTCTTAGTCAGCTGTCCTAGTGAGGTGGCTGCTTTGCCTTTTGGAAAGGCTGTCAGAGACCTGCCTTCCACATTAGTCACCTGGCCTGCAGCTTGATGTGACAAAGTGCACAGGAAGGGATTGACATTAAGGTTGATCCGTCGTTAATGATTCTGGCAGACAGAGACCAGCTGCAAAACAGGTTTCCTAACCAGAGAGGGACTAAACAAGAGCCTTCAAATTGTCAAGAGTGGCAAGAAAGGTGTGTTTCTGTGCCTCATTCAGGAGCACAGTAGTCAATGAGCAAGTAATTGGATGGTTTTAAGGGCTGCAGACCAGGCTATGCAATTTGGAACGACAAGGCCTGTTTTTAAAGAGTCGACTGTATTCACAGTGACTGCTTTGTCCCATGTGCTGACATCACTTGTGTCCAGCCTTCACCTTCATCATTCTCTTCCCCCTCTCATCCATATACTCTGTACTAATCTTTTTATCTCAGCATTGTATCTCACCTTTTGTTCATTGCCCTGGCTGTCCTTGATTCTTACTCTTCCTTTGCCTAGATCACCATACTGTTGATTCTGACCCCTTTCAGTCCGTATCCAGTTCTGCTGTTTTCACAATGGATTTCACACCCATGAAATGCCCTTCCTGGGGTAATGCCTAGCCGCTGCCAGGCTAATGGGATGATTTAGCTGTAGCTCATTCTGGGGTAAAGTCTTGAAATACTGCATCTTCTGTCACTCATCTCTTTCCATTCAAAAAAATGGTGTGTTATCATGCAGAATTACTTAATGCTGTCGTATTTGTAGTAATTTTAAAGTTTAGGTAGTTAATTAGAATGTCCTTAACTCAAGAGATGCTATTAAAAGAGCATATATAATAAAAGACTTTGCAAGTGTTAGAAAGTTAATGTACTTGCCAATAGTTTCCAAGACATAATGAGCCTTTTGCCACACTTTCTTTAAGCAGAGTCTGACAGTAACTCTGAGTCCGATACAGAAGGGTCTGAGGAGGAAGATGATGAGGATGATAAAGACCAAGATGAATCGGATACCGACACTGAGGGAGAAAAAACCCCGCTGAAACTGAATAAAACTTCATCTTCTGTGAAGAGCTCTTCCAGTGGTCTTACAGTTCATTCCACCCCGCTTAATCTCCAAGTAGCAAAGACATCGAGCTCAGCACCAGCTGCCTTATGTCCCGAGTCCCAGCCTGCGGTGTTCCTCGGGACGGGAGCCTCCACCCTCACGCCAAGTGCACACTGCGGTATCTCACTGCCTTCTCTTATACTACCGTGTCATAGCCAAGGGCCATGTGTTGCAAAAGTAGTTGCAAAAATAGTCCAGGTGCTGGTATCAAGTCACAGCTCAAGAAGATTTTTACCCTAAGAACACTGATTCACTGGACAGCCACCCCAGGGATGTGGCAGTCTTCCTCACTTGAGGCAGATGCCCGTTGGTCAGGGTGCGAGATAATGTTGGCAGAGCTTCCTTTCCCAAGTGTCTTCTGACAGCCCTTCTGGCTTTGGCTATTCTGTGCTCTTTTCACAGGTGTTTGAAGCAGTCTCTCAGCCAAATTGCAAGTTCTTCAGACTAGAACATTACACTTAGAGTAGGACATTTTAACTCATGTAATTATTTGAGAGAAGATAGAAATAAATATTCAGAGTCAATATTTATTACATTAAACCTCTTCATTATAACATCTTGGGAATTCTCCATTTTATTCTAAACTTGTTATTCTTCTGATTTCTGTACGTTCTAGTTTGTGTTCTGAATCTTCAATTTTTGCCCCGTTCCTCGACACACTTTGTAACCATATTTTCTCAGAACATAATTTTCTAATAATTCTTTCAAAAGTCTCAGTAGAATTTATGGATTATTTGCAAAGATTTATTTTTAAAATGTTTATGGAAAGTACATTTAGGATTTGGCTGATACTATATAGTGGTTATACTCCGTCATTTGGTGACTTAACTGGTAAGATTTAGTAATTACTATGGTTACAGTAAAGAATGCATTTTTGAAAGTCACACTTCTTCATTTGCATGGTAACAATGAAATGAAATCACATATTTCCTACTTTGAATTAGAGACTTGATGTTTATTAACGTGCATGTAAGCAGATTTTTAAATGGGGACATCTGCTTATAAATTGTTTTTTATATTTGGATTCAGTGGAATAGGAGCTTCATTCCAGGTCATACAAGGGCATTAGCTTTGGAGCAATGTAATGTGATCTACCTAATATTTATCCCAGAAACTGGCTTGTTAACTGTACAGTTTATGAAAAGTTTCATATGGGTTAGGAGTAATCCAAATGGGTAAATTAAAAAGATAACATTTTTCTCAGGGATCTGTGTTGATTTGTCATGCTTTGAGAAGTCTGATAGCGGACTTGTCAAAGACTTTGTTTTTCTGTTTACAGTACTAGGAGGTAGAATAAATAAGTTTTATGTCCTTGCCTTACGTATATAATACTACACCTAAGAATCACCTAATAAGAATCAACATAATACTACAAAAATACTTTTTTGAACCTTTTACCTACAGTTGGTCAGTCACTGAAGGGGTCTTGTGGTCTCTTCTCTGTATCTGTTTTGCACTGGACTTTTCACTTCACATTTATGTGAAAAAGCAGCCTCCCTCCCTCACTGTGACCATTCAGAAGAATGCAATAGTCATTCACATTAGGCTAAGAATGCAGACTTCTGTCTAAATTTTGGGATTTGAGCACAGGCATTTCCTCAGTGCTTTTTCTAGGGGTGGCATCATGTGGAAGGAGCTGCTGGCAGCTGCCTTGGCAGCAGGTGCAGTGGTGCTGTGAGAGGCTGCAGCGAGTGCCAGGGGTCGGTCTGGTCATGGCCCTCGCTCACGCCTGTTCCCAGGGAAGAGATGTGTCACATTCTTGACAGAAGGTCCAAACCCTTTTTTGAGAAGTGCATCTTCCAGAAGTTGGGCTGCGTGCACAGTTCACATCCTGCAGGTGTCTGAGAGGCCTGAGGAAAGCCTTTCCCACGTTTGGCAGTTGTCTCTGGGACACTGTTGGTGTCAGTGGCTTGTCAAGGACTGAACACATCATCTATTTGAAGTGGGAAAAGCTCTAGTAGTTCTGAAAATTTTCTGCATTTGGCATTTGACTGCATTCTGTAGAGAAGTGTTCTAGGAAGACTAAACCTTTTAGAATATGTGTCTTTAAAGTAAGGTGTGCTTTTGTTTGCATCTTCTTTACTGGAAAAAATTATATATGGTCTTGTCTAGAAAAACAGGAGTGCAAGGAATTAAATTAGCAATATTTGAGAGCACTAAACAGGACAAGCAGATAGGCATGGGATAGTTAGGTTTTCTGCTTACAGTTTCAGAGGATCGGATTGCAGGAAACGTAGAGGAAAATGTATTTCAGAAGGACAACACTTACATTAGTTTTCTTGGTAATTGAGGTACATAATGGTGAGAATGGAAAAAACAATTCTTTTGAGGCTAGAAACGTATAATGTACATTTTAGGAACATGTTTTCTAAGTTCTGTTAGGTATTAATCAGAGATTCTGTTTTAGGTATTTCGAAAAGACGAAGAGTAGCAGATGAACGGGAGCTGCGTGTTCCTCTTGATTATGGGTACGTTATGCATATACCTGGTTTTCCTTGAAGGGAGATAATGCCTTCAAAATCCAGTGGTAAAGAAATGAGTTTAAAAATTTTTGAGGCTGAATAGTAAAGAAAGGGCTTCAGCAGTTAAGATTTCTGACGCCCAGGGACTGTGGATCTCTTTAAAAAATGTCAGCATATTTCATATGTTAATTTTTGTGCATTATATTTGCTCTTTTGCAAACATGACCCATCTCTTAGCTGTTTTGCTTTGGAAGTTATTCCTAATGATCTGAACTGATAAAGACTCCAAATAACTCCCAAAGTATAGTTCTAAGCTGTTTAAAATCTGGTAGTATTTAAGTCGCGTGATATAAATAAATTCATGTATTTAGTCAGTTTGAACAATCTACATGATAAAATTTTCTGGTTTGGTCTGTTTGATTTATGATACTCTAGTCACATTTTCCTCTTCCTTTTTTTGTAGAATTCTTAAATTGACACAAGTTACTTGTTTTTTAAAAAGTGTATTGTTGTATGCAACTATTTCATATTGCTTTAGCTGGCAAAGAGAAACCCGAATAAGAAACTTCGGTGGTCGTCTTCAAGGAGAAGTAGCATATTTTGCACCTTGTGGAAAGAAGCTGAGACAGTATCCTGAAGTAGTAAAGGTACATTAATTTTGTAACTTCTGTGTAGTAATGCTAGTAAGCATGCTTGCAATTAAAATATATATTTTGGTTTTCTCCAGTAGAGATGCTTATTTTCTGTGATGTGAGGTGTAATGTATCTCGGTCTGTTACTGATGTCTTACAAATGCGTATCCCTTTGACAGAATATGCAAAACGTTGCACTCACAAAGTTAGCTGTACATCAAAGCTGGGTTGTAATTATTTACAAGCTGAAGTGGAAAAATATGTGATTTTTTCAGTATCTCAGCAGAAATGGAATAATGGATATCTCAAGGGACAATTTCAGCTTCAGTGCAAAAATAGGAGTGGGTGACTTCTATGAAGCCAGAGATGGACCGCAGGTATCCACTTTTTAAAAAGTAAAGTTTTTGATCCAAGGAGCATTAACTTAAGTTTAGGTGAAATAATTTTTGCTACGATCTGAAGCATTACCTGTTTTTAGCTAAAATTTTTACCTATTTCTAAAAACTGCACGTGTTCTTAACAGTACTTAGATTGAGATGTGGAGAGAGCTTGATCCTTGGCTGTGTTGAGAACCATGTTCAGTGGCTTTGCTTGGAGGGTGCTTTAATGATCAGCTCTGAGTTAATGATCAACTCTGAGTTTGGCTTGGTCTAGTTTGAGAACTCGGAGCTATGTATTTTGTCTTAGCATTCTGGTAAGAATTTAGTCAGGTATTTCTGACTAAAACTTTGTTTCTTCTGTTACTGCATACAGCCTCATATCAATAGTAATTTATGTGTAGAGGTTAAATCCCACTCTGTTAGTGTGTTCCTGTGCATAATATTTGTACGTATGTGTGTGTTTATATATATGTAAATTGCATGTTTTTATATACAAGCATCTCCTGTATCAAGAATACTGTCTGAGCATGCTGAAGTGTGAGACTTTTACAGAAGGGGATGCAGAACTATACCAGTTATGCTTTACAGTGGTAAAATAGTTTGACAGTGTGTAGATAAACCACACCAGGTTAAGTAAAATCAAAATTTTAAGGAAATTGTTACTGTGTTTGTGCCATGCTGTGTTACTGTATTTTGGCCATGTTGCTATTTCTTCAGGATGTGCACAAAAATTTCTGGACTTTTCCTAATGCAGGTATTTTCTTCTTTAAAGAATAAATGTTTTGAGCACGTTACTAGCTCTCAACAGTCTTGAGTCCATGCTTGAGTTAAGCCTTACGTTCTTGTAATACCTTGTAGAAACATGTAATGTTTGTGTGGTATAGATTTGAAAGCATTCAAGGCTGAATTCATGGTATGCAGCTACTTCTAGGTGGTGCTTCCTGGCTTACAGGCTAAAACATTGCTATACGTGCTTCATGTTTGGCCTTCAACAGTTACAAGCTGCTGTAGTTATGAACTTCATTATGTACCTGCATGTCTCGACAGAAATAATTCTTTTTACTGGGATGTAATGTGATGGTAGGGTATCTGCTCTCTTTTTGCTCTGTTCCCTTTCTTGTCCGTTGCCTGTATTGCTTCATTAGTCTTGTCCCCTTCTTTAGTTACATCTGTCTCCTCCCTTTATGTGATTTGCAGTTTGCCCTGTGCCCTTACAAAACTTGAGAACGAAGGCAGTGTGAGGGGCAGATTCCTGTAGGCAAGACTGGCAATGTGAACATTAGTTTGTTGTACATATCATCACTGAACTTTGTACTGATGTGGTTTTTGATAGGTTCCACTGAGACTTGGGTAGACAAAGGAGAAGTTTTCTTATTAGAAAAAGAGACTGAGGGCAGCTGTGTCAGATGTGCTAAGATGTGTTTACATTTTGTGTGTGAAGGAGAAGTTACAAAGCAGTGGAGCCACACTCAGGCTGATAATACTGCCTAGTGAAACAGTATGTGGTACTGATACATTATAAAAAGAGCTGGCAGCCTCTTTACTAAAGTTTTTTGAATCATCCAGAATAAAATAATATATGATAATCATATTGTCATGGATGTCTGGTGGTAATTCCAGAAACTTTATTTCTGCTTTTGTGATAATTTTGATAATTCTTTATAACCCTTAGTGATTATTCTTCCCTTCTGTGTTACACATTTCTGACATCTTTTGAGACATGCAACATGTGCTGGACTAAGTTTCACACAGCTCTAAGATGAAACAAGACGTGAAGAAAATTATCTTAAGGCTAAATCAGTATTATTAAAGATTTACTTCTAGCAAGCCAAAAGTACATGGATTACCTGCTTCTATTATTGCCTTGTTTCTCTCTTGTGGTACACAAACCACCAAATAAGAGTTATTCAAAGCAGCGTTTGAATGCTGTAACAGAAGCATATCTGGCAGAAGTGGGCCACAAAGGAGTAGGATTAGAAGAATGGCTGAAGTTTGGCAAATGTGAAAATTCAGTGACTGGACCTGGAAGTTTTCAACTACTGTGATGTAGAAAGATTAGTATGAATGTGATTTAGGGTGATGGAAGGGTCCTCATGAGTTTAAGTAATACGTACTGGACTCTTTGTCCTGTTCTGAGTTCTGCAATTCAGTTTGGAAAGCTATGTTAGTTTTTCCCCAGAAATCTAGTCTGAAATTTAAGTGGATTTTTGCTTCTTGCAAAGTGCCTATGGTTTTGTTCATTAGCTTGATTAAGAGGATTTGAACTCGATTCTGCTTTCATGCATAGTTGTCCAGTGTCTTTTTGGCAAATGTCCTGATGGCAGCACACAGTGTTGTGGTACATGGTAGAGGCTTGAAGGTGAGAAATTGAAAAAGTTATTATTTTGATTAGTTTGAACAATAAACCACAACGTTTCACAGTGTTATTTCCATTTTTTCTCCAATATTTGAGGAGCAAAGCTTCAATTTTATGGAAGCCTGTGATTCTCCTATGTTAGGGCACAACCCCTATATTTTATCTTTGAAATGTCAAAAACCCAGAGTATCAGACTGTACATTTTTTTAATAGAAATGTATTTTGAGCTAGATTTTAAAAGTTGTTTGTGCACAAAATATAGATAGTCAGTCAACTCTTGCTTAACCCTTCATGCCTTTGTTCTGGAATGTTTCTTCTTGTCCTCTCTGAAACTTGTGAAAACTTGTGCATACACAATTCCCTTTGACAGGACATTCTGTCTTTCTCCCATCCCTTGAAGAACCTGCTCCTTTTGCTTACTGAACCATTATTGGCCTCTAGTTTCTCTTTTAGGTGGCATTAGGAAAATGTCATACCCAACGTGGTCTCTGGTACTAATGATCTGGTAGACCTCTTACTTTTCTGTGATGTGTATTTATCATCATTAGTATCATTAACTGCAGGAAATACAAATACAGGGCAAGAGCAACCTCCATTGCTGTTCTAAGGTACTTTCTGAGCTATGGCTGCTTCTCCTCCTTTTCTCTGATTTCTGTTTTGCCTTCCCTGGAATGTACATTTTATGAGGTTAGGTTTTCTAGTTTGGAAGTTGGTGTAGGTAGCAAGTACAAGTATTAAATCTACCTCAATCAACTAAATCTGTGATAAACTGCAATTAAAGTGCTAGTCCAAGAAACAAAAGCTACACTTAAGTAGTACTTTCAAGGTAGTAAGAGAATTAACTTCTAGTCAAGTGGTAGAGGTAAATATTTTGGATTAATAAGTCCTTAGGGGTGCTGCATGATGGTGTGATATGCATTAATGATATGGTCTTGGTTCTGAACAGTGCATTTTCAGAACGTAAGTAATAACAGAGCCCGTTGGAATGTGTGCAAACCAAGTGTGACTTGTACTCGGGATGGGCCTCAACTGGGAATGATTCAGACTTTGGAAAAGTGTCTTTGCAGATACTGATAACTTCTTTGGAATCTGAATGTCTCATTAACAAGCTGCCATTTCTTTTGCTGAAGTTATGCAGAACCTTTGTAATTGTGAAGAATGAGCAGAAATAATTAAAAGATGAATTACCAGAATAAGCAAAAAGCATTTATTTTCTGGTACAGTAAATTGGATTTTAGGGTTTATGTACATACAAATGTGAAAACTAAAGCATTCTAAATATATTTTTTCTGAGCTGGTATTTAAGGAGTTTTTTAAGTTACAAACTTTCCTTCTTGCTTTAGCAGGCATTTTCAAAATTTTTTATAAACCTTGTTAAGGCAAGTTATGAAGACGTCTTGAAGGATGCTTAGCTTGCTGTTTTTTCCCTGCATTTCTCAAAAGTTTGAGGAAATGGTAGAAGGTGTTAAAATTTTGATATACTGGTGTTCAAATAAACAAGGTCACCTAGACAATGCTCCTTTTCTGCTCAGTAGATGCTATAAACTCTACTTTTTAGTAACCACTTAAAGTAAATCTATTCCTTCGTGAGGATTAACTTGGGTATTTTTATTAACAAAGTATTTTAGAATCTACATTCATGATGCCGCAAAAGACTATAGTGCGTGCTTTGTTTGGTTAGAGAATGTAGTTCACATAACTTTAGTGTAGATGCGTGGATGCTTAGCAGTTGCTTTTTGTTGACTCAAGTTGATGCAGAAACTGTTTTGCAGTGAATGAGGGGAGAACTCAGTTGTACTAAAAAAACTTGAAGATTAAAATGCATCTGTTTTTTCAGCTCAGTTGTTGAGCTCTACACTCACTGAAAAGCAATATTTGAAAATACATTACTGCCTTTGCTTGTTACATATGCCAGAATCTCTGTAAACACTTTGTTGGAAGACAGCACCTCATAGCTTGACAAATTTTTTTATTCATGTTGAGCAATGGATTATGTGAAAGCAGAGTAGTTATTGTTGAGTTTACATAATAAGGAAGAATCTGTTTTGTCTTTTAGAAAGGATTGAACAATCTGATTTGACAAGAAATAATTAAAAATAACATGTTAATGGTGTATCTACTAGATAAAAACTTTGTATATGCTTGAATAGTCTTCAAAATCTTTCTTAGTGGTAGAATTTACAAAAGTTCTCAGTATATGGCTTGTGTGCATCATGAAGAAATTGTCCTACCCAAATAATACATCACAGCACTTGTATATTTAATATTTACAACTCATCTTAGATTTTGGGTTATTTTAATCCGTGTTTGTAATAGCTGTCTGTGAAATGTGTCAATTAAAAGGGTGTGCAGTGGTGTCTTCTGAAGGAGGAGGAGGTGGTTCCCCGTATCCGGGCGATGGAGGGGCGCAGAGGACGCCCCCCGAGCGCAGCCCGGCCGCACGGCAGGGAGGAGGCGAGGACCAGGCGCCGCAAGGGCCGCCCGCCCAACGTAAGCGCTGAATTCCTGGACAGCACTGACACAAAGCTCTTGAGAAAGCTCCAGGCTCAAGGTAGGAACTGTGCTCATATTTTCACAAAGAGAGGGTATCAGTACATAAAGAGTTAATGTTTTTCCTAAAGGAGAGTGATTTGTCTCACTAGGATATTAATATGCAGGATTTTATTTTGGGTATTTATTACATGCTCTTATTGAAGGCTTTCTGAAGATCAGTAAACAGTTTATGAGTATATAGGTTTTAAATTTTTAAAGGAAGGGCATGTGTAAAGACATGTCTAAAAGCTTACTCTATAGTTACTGCACAAGAAGCTGATGGTATTTTGGGGAGTTCTGTCATGCAGGTCCTGGACCTCAGTCCTCTGAAAAGCAAGCTGAATTCAACCTCCAGAAAATCCTTCCTACAGCTGTCTTCTATCAGTGTCCATAAGCAGTTAATTCAAATTTCAGAAGTGCTATGACAGGGTAGTAGAATGTTCAGGTGGTTACTAGTTAGCATAAGAATGGCTGACTTAAGGTAGCCACAGGAAAAGCATGTTACCCAGCTGAGTGTGCTCCTGCTTCCTTGTTAGAAAAGGATTACATAATTACATGAGGTCACTTCTAAGGAAAACTGATTCCATGCTTTCTGAATGAGACATTGATTTAGAGTTTTGAAACAAAGGTTTTCTGCTTTAAAAAGAAAGAAGAAAATAGTTTTAAAATGAATCAGCATTATTGGCATGATTCTGTCTTTTAATAAATGATTTTTTTCCTTTGAAACCTGTATTATGTAGAAAGTATCCATGTTCATTTGTACTTTTGATGCAGGTACTGATACACGATGTGCTATTAATGATAGTTCATAGAAAAATTTTGTGAGTGCCAGTTTGTGCAAAACAAATCCTGTGTTTGCTCTGTCTTTACAATGTGCAAATGTCTGGAACACGAATTGTATTTTTATTGTTGGACAGAACTGTTTTTATGAACTTAATATTTTCTTTTTGCAACAGAAATAGCAAGGCAAGCAGCACAAATAAAGCTACTGAGAAAGCTTCAGAAGCAGGAACAAGCGCGAGCTGCCAAAGAAGCAAAAAAACAGCAAGGTAAGTATTACTTGTGCAAGTTTGTGCATGCTGAGGGATTTTTTTGAGAAGTGTTTATGAAAAGTTACCTATCTGTTGCCATATTATGCTGATATTGTTTGTTTTGGTTTGTTAGCTATTATGGCAGCTGAAGAAAAGCGAAAGCAAAAGGAGCAGATAAAGATAATGAAGCAACAGGTAAACTAATCAATTGCTAAATAAGCTCTTTAAATGATGTTTTAAATCCTTCAGTAAGGTGTATTTCAAATATTTAGTAAATTACTAAGTATGCTGATTGGAAAGTGTGTGTTTTAAATCTAGTTTTAAGGAGCACACTGTGTATCTTACTTAAAATTCTAAACTCCATTAAGTCCACCACTAACCCATCAACACATCTCTCAAATCCCTCCGGGAACAGTGTCTCCACAGCTGCCCTGGGAAGCCTGTGCCAGAGCTAAACAATCCTTTCCACAAAGAAATGTTACCTAATATCAAAGTTAAACCACCTTGGTACAATTTGAGGCCATTTCCTCTTGTCCTGTCCCTTGTTCCCTGGGAGCAGAGCCTGACCCTCACTTGGCTGCACCCGCCTGTCAGGGAGTTTAAGAAAGCAAGAAGGTCCCTCCTGAGCCTCCTTTTTTTCCAAGCTGAGCCCCGTTCCCAGCTCCCTCATCTGTTGCTGGTGCTCTAACCCCTTCCCCAGCTCTGTTGCCCTTCTTCTTGGACATGCTCTAGCCCCTCAGTGTCTGTATCTGATCTCAGCATCCCAACACTTGGAAAAGTACTGGGATTAGTTTGGCTGCAAGTGACATGGGAAGAAGACAGAGATGCTGCCTGCCACTGTAGAGAGAAAATTCATGCGGCCAAAGCTCAGTTGAAGTTGGAGCTGCCAGAAATGTAGGGGACAATGGAGAAGAGTTTTTTCAAATATAATAATGGCAACCTTGGTTGTGTTTATAAATTGGGAAATGAGGGGCGGAAGAGCACCTGCAGGAAGGTATCTGGTTGATGGCACGTTGGGCATCAGTCAGCAGTGCCCTGGCACCCAGGAGGGACATCCTTGCCCTGGGGGACATCAGGCCCAGCATCACTGGCCAGGCAATGAGGGGTTTGTCCCACTGTGCTCTGCACTGGGGTGGCCTCACCTTGAGTCCTGGCGATAGTTTTGGACACCGCAGACATTAAACCATTAGAGGCTATCCCAAGAAGGCCATGAGGATGGGGAAGGGACTGGAGGGGAAATCTTAAGAGGAGCAGCTGAGGGCACTTGGTTTGTGCAGCCTGGAGAAGAAGAGATGAGGGGAGACTCATTGCGGTCTTCAGCATACTCAGGAGGAGCAGTGGAGGGGCAGCTCTGATCTCTGTGCTCTGTGACCAGTGACAGGACCGGAGGGAACCACTGGAGCCGAGTCAGGAGGTTTAGGCTAGGTATCAGAATAAAGGCTGGCCAGCCCAGAGGGTGCTCAGGCACTGGGCAGGCTCCCCAGAGCAGCAATCACAGGCCCAAGGCTGCCAGAGCTCCAGGAGCATTTGGACAATGCTCCCGGGCAGAGGGTGGGATTGTTGGGCTGTCTGTGCAGGGCCAGGAGCTGGACTCGATGATCCTGATGGGTCCCCCCCCCAGTAACTCAGCATACTCTGATTTTATGACATCCTGAGGTGTTAAAAAAACCCAACAAAAATATGAAACCCTTTCACATCTTTGAAATCCAGATATTAAATCCTGACATACTTCTCTTCTTTTGAGTAGTAAACCAAAATTTATGTTACTGCACGCTACCTTAAATATCCCCATAATAGAAAACAATTAATTTTTGTTGGTAACAGTTAAAATGTTTCCTTTTTTTTTTTTTTAAGGAAGTGCTCAGTGTAGTAGACATAGAGCTAGAAGTTGTCACTCTACCATGTATAAGTTATAGTAGAAAAGGCTGAGAGAGCTGGGACTGTTCAGCCCGGAGGAAGCTCAGAAGGATCTTGCTAATACAGCTAAGTACCTGCCAGCAGGCTGCAAAGAGGTGACTTCTCTCAGAAGTGCCCAGTGACAGGAGGTTCCTTCTGAACGTTGGGAATCATTTTGTCACCCAGATGGCAACTGAGAACTGGACTAGGTGGCCCAGGGAGGCTGTGGAGCCTCCCACATAGATTTTCAGCAGCAGCCTGGACATGGTCCTTTGTGGACCATGTAGTTCTAGCTGATCCTTCTGGGGCAGGGGAGTGTGGACAAGGCGACTTCCAGATGTCCCTCCCAACCTCAGCCAGTCTGCACTTCTGTAGATTGTGGCAGTTTCAATGTGTCCATTTCTCAAGGCGGCCCATACTTGTTAAAGAAAAGGAGCACTTTTTCTTTGTGATTTTCATGTGGTCCTTACATTGCAAGGGTCCAGGGAGCAAGAATTTTTAAATTGTCAAATACATCAACCCCAGGCCTTGTTTGCCATCATCATATTCCTTCTTGATGTGTAACTTGATAAAAATTATGATTTCAATGTGCTGAGTACTCCTTCTCTGATCTAGTTCTTTATTGTGATGTCCGCTGAAAAAATTATTCTTTATCAGCTCTAACCTTTATGGAGTTGAGAGGATGTAGCACATACTTTCAACTTCTGCACTGTTTTGTTTTAAAGTATAATGGGGAATAATAAACATTTAAGGTCCATGCTGTGAGCTTCACATGGTGGAAGAAGTTCAGTAGTGTTTGAACAAGGCCCCTGAATTAATTTTCTTCATAAGGTTGTATTATGACATCTCAACAGTTTAAGGAGCTGGTAGGATTTGCCTGGAGTTTATAAGACTTCATGTATTTGAGCTCTGTTTGTCAGAAAACTTGGTATGTCTTTCTCATCTGTGATGCTGTTTTACTGTTAAATATTTTAGATTATCTTTTCTTAGGAGCTTGGTTTTGGTTTTAGTTATTTTTCAGTAAAGTGTATACATCACTGTGTGTTCTCCAGAGAGCAAAATTTTAGAGTGCTCTGTGTTCTAGGAGTCTCAGGCCAGCTCACAAGAAAACAGAGTATTCTGTACAGATGGGCTTTACCGACACTGTTGGGAAAGCGTCTGCCGTTCCAGAGGTGGTCACTGAGTTTGTTTTCAAGCTTCTGGTCTGGGCCTCCCCCAGCTTGCAGGGCTATTCCATGGTCTGGGTTTTGCTATTAAAACTTCACAGCAAGTCCAGCTGGATGTATGCACTTTCCTTCAAAATGGTCTGTCCTAGTCGCTGTGGCTCAGTCAACTCTTTTGAGATAATAAAATCTCAAATAATGTGTTAGTGAATTTTTAATAGCTAGTTTAACAGACAAACCTATGCAGCACAGGTAGCACTGGTGAAATAATTCCAGTGTTTGCAATGATTACATTTCTCAATCAGTGTAAATAAGACTGTTCAGATTTTAGGAACTAATTCACAAAGACCAATTCAATTATAGTATGGTTGCCCAGCATCCATCTGTGGAGTGCATAACTCGATCAGTTTCTTCTCTGTCACTGTCGCTACACTGAAATGGCCACACGGAGACACTTGGAACTTTGCAGATGTCAGGGCTGGGGCCAAAAAGCCCTCATTTGTTTATTTCGTTCCATTATATACTTGTAGAAAGGTGACCGTGGATTGGAGGGTGGAATTCCCACCTCTCAACCACATTGGTCATGAGAACTGTCAATCAGCACTCTCCTCTCATCAAGAAGAATGCAAAACAACGACAGTGTTTACAAAAAACAATCTCTTGTTTGCGTGAACAGAGCGTGAGGAGTGAAAACTTCTACTTTAATATGAAAGCTCAGAAAACTAGCAAAACTCATGGCGACACTTCTTACCACGATGAAACATGCTGAAATGTGTTGTCATACTCATGGTTCCTGTTCCAATTGCTTCCTTTGTTACTGCATGTATACAATTCCATCCCCTAAACTACATATAAGGGTTAGCATCAATTACCTGAGTGCTTTAAACATCTGGAGAAGCTGAGGTGTACCTCACTGAGCATGTTAGCCAGCTTGCACGTGGTGAGTGTCCCTGGCTGACAGAGCACGGGCTTTGGGTTTTGCTGAGCCCAGCACTCAGTGCTGCCCGTGGGACCATGACGGCCTGAGAGAGGCTGCAAGAACTGGGGCTCAAACAGTGCTTGGACAGATCTCGCTGTTTCTTGGCCAGGGAAATCACTTCAAAACATCATTTTATGGCATAGCTCAGCCTTCTGTTCATTCCTAACTAGCTCCATCATTGTCAGCTGGAGTTTGAATGCTCTAGCTTCCTTACTTGGTCATTAATCTGATCCTTTTGAAGGTGTTCAAAAAAATAATAAAAACTTTGACAAGTTAAACATGAACACCTATGCATAACTAGGTGTAGCTTCCTTCAGGGTTATGCCAGGCATCTAATACTAGTAAAATTTCTAGACATATGGGAACAGTTCACTAAAATGAGTGAAACTCACTAACAAAAAAGTATGTATAACCTTTGTAGTTTTTCAAATGTAGAAATAAATTTCGTTTATATATTTTTTTAAAGAAATAACTTTCTTACCCTTGTAGGAAAAAATTAAGCGAATTCAGCAAATTAGAATGGAGAAAGAACTTCGAGCTCAGCAAATTTTAGAGGTAAAAATAATGGCTCAAATGTAATTTTTATGTTGCCATTTTAAAGGATGTTATATTTTAGTAGTCAAACTTGTAGTTAGGAATGTAATTAAATATAGTAGCTCTAACAACCTTGATTTCCAAAGGCCACTTCAAAAATGTGTCTTAAATTATTTTTCTTAAAAGATCAACATTAACTGTGGTCTGTAATCTTAAAAGTATTCAAACTTGGGCTCACGATTTTCTATCAGAATAGTCTTGTGTGTACTTCAGTTAACAGCAGAGCAATTCCTTTGTTAGAAAGCAAGTTAGCAGTAATAGGATATTAAAACAATATAATGCTCTGCTCTGTATGAAGTGCAGTGGGTTTAAAAATATTATGTCTGTATTAGAGTATACTCTACAGGTTTGCTAGTGTACTAGGAAAGATACATTGCTAGTGTCCAAGTCTCTACTGACATAAAAATTAATAGTCATCTCTTTGCCATTTATATTGTTTCTGTGTGTAGTTGCTTTCTTAAAATAGCCAGTTGAAGCAATATTGAGTGTGACTCGAAATTCTGGTTTAATTTTTATAGGGTAAATGAAATGTGAATTGATTGATCATGAAAGCTGCATCAGAGATTTCTTGCAATGTATGCAATAAATGATTATGTTCTTCACATTTAAAGATACATAACTTTGCTTCTAGTCAGATTATTTTCAAGTTGTGATGGTGCTGTTGTGTGACCTGTTTTGCTTGTACAGGCGAAAAAGAAAAAGAAGGAAGAAGCAGCAAATGCCAAATTATTGGAAGCGGAAAAACGAATAAAGGTTAGTTTGGAGGAGCTCCAGAAACAAGAACTGTGTAATTGTACATAATGTGCAATATTGATTGTTGATGTATAAAAGCAATAAATTTGGGAGGCTATTCATTGATAATGAAGCTGTACACAGAGACAGCAAATAATAACATGTATTTGTAGTTATACAAAGGCATGAAGCATATGCAGAGAAGTTTGTGTATGTGTGACACACAGAAATACACAGAGAAAGTACTTCATGTGCCTACCGTGGTTTGCATAACAAAATGTTCGAGCAGTAACAGTCACAATATTCTTTTAAGCACACTGTATCGAAAAACTGTGTTGTTTCTCGGCAAGTATAGTCTTTTCTAGGCTTTAATGCATGCAGGACTACAGAACTCTCTTACAAATACTGGAAAATACAGTGTGTGTGTGGGTGTGTGTGTATAAGAACTTCTATTGCTGCTCCAGCATTCTAGGTGTGTTCTAGCATGGAACTCCCAGCTCACCAGACTAACTGTCATGTATGCTGTGTGTACTTCTCTGTAAATTAGAATTCAAATCAGATGTGTTGTTTGAGTGTGGCAGAACTGTGCAATTTGGTAAGTAAATTTTGATTGATGTTTTAAATACACTTTTGTTCTTCTGTTGAAGGAGAAAGAGATGAGAAGGCAGCAGGCTGTTCTTCTGAAGCACCAGGTTGGTATAAGTTTGGTTGACCAAGCAGACAGAATGCCAATTGTGAGCTAGTACTTTCAGTTGTATGGGGGGGTGGAATCCTCAAAATGTGCTCTTTTAAAACTTCTGGGTTTGATTCCTGCACAGATTTTCTTTTGCCTTATGATTTTTTGCTTTGCTTCGGTATTGGGGTCTTTTGGGGGATTATAAAGTGGTTTTATGACTTTGTGATTTCTGTTTCATAATGTTGTGCCAACTCTTTCTACCAGGAGTTGGAGAGGCATAGACTAGATATGGTATGGGTATGTTTATTTTTGTACATCTAACACCGCATTGTGATTTGGTTGTGATATGGTTGTCATAGCAATGCATAAAATGTAGCACTGGCTGCTGTCATATTACATACTGCTGCATGGCTTTACAGCACAGTGCATTGCATACATCTGCTTGTCTTGTCTGTTAAGGAAAAAAAGACATGTCTTGAACATGTGTATAAATTGAATGTGGCGATAACTAAGTGTGTTTTTTAACCAGGGATCTACGTTACTGATATCCCAGTAAAAATTTGACTAGTATATAAAATCAGGGATTGATGTGAAATTAATAGGGGGTCACTTGGATGAGTTTTGCAAGCCTTGTCCCATTCACTGGGAATGAATCCAGACATTTTAAATACAATTTGAATTAACCTGTTTTAGAAATCAGGATGATGTCTTCCCCTTGTAAGATACTGAGGAAATTAGCTTTCAGTGGGTGGTAAATACATAATGTTATAAGTATACAATGAAATATTGGAATGTAATCCTAACCTCACCAAAATAGATGATAAAATTCCTATAGCCTTTACTGGGGCCAAGATTTGCTCTTGAGCTGTTAAGGCAAATCCCCTGTACTTAGTGCCCTAAAATACTGCTTTTTAATGCATTTGAAGCTACTGACATAATTTACTGAGGGACAGGCATCAGTTAATGCAGGTGTTGCTGCATATGTATATGCACCACCACTGGCGTGATTAAAACTGATCTAGAGCTGATGAAATTATTCATGTTAATTTGGTGCTTGGTTACAAAACTTTTAATATTTGCAACCTTTGAAAAAGACCAGTTTAAAATTCCTGCTGAATTGGCTATTGAAGAAGTAAATTGCAAGTTCTGTCATAGCAGATGTAAGGTAACTGACCTGTTCCAGCCAACCATTATGCTTTTTGTTCTGCCAGCTTATGAAGGAGCATCACAACTGACCATAAGTAAATCTGTATGCTTCTTTTTTACACTGTCTCCATGTTCATTGCTTTACCTTTTTGCTTTTGGTTGTTCTTGTATTTGCTTTCTAAACCTGAACTAAAACATGCACAGACTCGGCCATTCTTGTCCTATATTTAGTATTTACTGTGACTTGTCTATTAATGCTAAATTTGTTACTTGGCTTTTTTACTGATTTGAAAATGTGGTTTAGTTTTCTTCTAATATTACCTGCTTTAATAGGAACGAGAACGGAGGAGACAACATATGATGCTTATGAAAGCCATGGAAGCACGTAAAAAAGCAGAAGTGAGTATTAATCTCTGCAAGTTTGAAATTTTCATGGTTTCATTCTACGGTCATCTGTAGAAGAGCAGTGTCTTTTTGGGTTAGGTATAATTTAATTTGTGTACATTGTAGCATTAGGGCAAGAAGCATTAGGCACAAATTGAAATACGGGAAATTCTGTTCAAACTTAAAAAAAACTTTTTTACTTGGAGGGAGGCTGTTGAACACTGGCACAGATTGCCCAGTTTTGAGAGTTCTGGATGTTTTTGAGAGAAAACATAAGTAAAGTACAAACCCCTCACAATTCCTAATTAACTTTTTGTTTTACTTTTTATGTATTTCTGTATCCTGAAACTTTTTTTTATGTCTGTATCCCCAGACTTTCGTAAATGAAGTGCAGATAATGAAGATATTGAAATAAGATAATCATCATTATAGCAAGTAGCTGTTAAGGAAATTGTTAAAACTTTTCTCGAGGATGTATTTACAAATTCCCATAAAAGTGACTGACCAAACCCAAGAAATACAGAATAATGCTTTAGTGCAAGGAAACAGAGGAAGATGATACCCTAAGTACCCATTCCACTGTTGGAAATCAGGATACCAGGCTAAATGGTCATTTAGTCTGATCCAGTGTTCTAATTATATTCTTAATCTAAGAGAAATAGAACAGTGTTTATTTCAACAAGTAAAAGTAAATTTTAAATAGATTTATGAAACGTAGTGCAGCTGAAGTTTTAGATTTTAGTCAAACTGTAAATTACTGTGTCGCCACATAAATATCCTTATATATATGTCTTGTTTTCTTCTGTCGTAAAGTGTATTGAATTGGCAAAAACAAGTTGTAGGCAATGCCAATTGGCCTTGAGACATTGACATAGGCTAAGATAAAAGGCAATAAACCATTTTCAAAAAGCAAATCACAGGGAATTTTTGCATTTTAAAATCAAGCTAGGGATTTTGTGTGCTGCTTCAGTGTATTGTGGTTTTTCCATACAAGATGCTTCTTATGAACTCAGTGCAGATAAAGAGGGCCTGTGCTGGCAGTACAGAGAATGCTTACACAGCTGGAGAGCAGCCAGCAGGTGGGCGGATGGGTAGTTCTGAACCTCACTTCTTTTTTCTCTGCCAGTGTAAATTTATTGGTCCAAACATGTTCTTTGTGTCTAATGTGAAACTTGATCTTGCATCAAATCCACTGACCACTGTGGTGGTAGAAGTCATGATCTCTGTGCACTCGCAGTGGTTATCCACAGCTGTCACTAGTGGTCTGGTAATACTCCATCCAGAATCGAAAGGAAGAATAAAAAGTCATGAGGCCTGCCAGAACTCTACAGAGAAGTCAGTGGTTAATACTGACCTACAAATGCAGCTGAGCCCTGTCTTAGTATTGCCCATACTCTCATTGTTGTAAAATATGGTGGTAGTAAATGGAAAAGACTAGAGTGACCTCTTAAACTAACAGAAGAGTAGGGACTGCTTCTGAGCAATGGGATGTATCTTGGCTTGGTTCTTTAGCCTTTCTGTGTCCACAGGTGGAAAGCACATACAGCATCTTCAGCTTGGTATTGTATCAGGTTCTTGAGTGGTGGCACACACACCTAGGTGTGTGTTTATACATGGTTCTGTGCTCTGATCCGGAGGTATTGATACGTGGCAGATTCCATAGATTTTACACTCGATGTTGGTTGTACAGAGGTGTGTGGGGAGTTGTGTCATCAGGACAGTCAGAGATTGGTGTTGAACATGTGGCAGCAGAACCCCTGGCACGGGGAATGGGAGAGGCCACAGGAGCTCCAGGTGCAGAGTCAGTCTTGGTGTGTTACAGAGAGTTGCTGTAGTACTGGTGTGACTCCACTGTGGAGGGTGTTGGAGATGTTTGGCTTCTCACTTGATGATCTGTGTGTTCTTGTTGTGCATATAAGACATAAAAGACTGTTTAGTTTCAGGCTGCATGCAAAGTGTATGGTAATTCAAGTGCAGAAGCTACCTGTGTTTGAAAAGATCAGTTGTGTTTTATAAGGTACTCCAATCTAGTTTATGTATTATGGGACTTTTTAAACTATGTATTGTTCGGAGAGGTTTCATGAGTGGTCTCTGCTGTAGCAGGTGCAGATTAACAATAGTGGGGTGTAAGCAGAGCCTTTAAAATCAGATGCATGGCAATTCTTTGCCATATTTTCACTCAATCATCTTTTGAAAATGGTACTTCAAAGAGTTTTTCTGTGCAAACATACTTGAAACCTATGTCTGCGTGGACAGGAAAGAAAAAAGTGAGTCTTACATAGCTTTATAAATTCTTTGTGATTTTGTTCTAGTTTTCCACTCCACTTGACTTTAATGCAGATTCCTTAATTGATGTGGTGATTATTTAGGTTACAGAAATAGTGCTTTTCAAATTCTTAGATTGTTCCTTTGTAAGTTTAACATGTGGGGTTATTTGTCTTTCAATTCTCTTAAGGAGAAAGAACGGCTAAAGCAAGAAAAACGTGATGAAAAAAGATTAAATAAAGAACGTAAACTGGAACAGCGAAGATTGGAATTAGAAATGGCAAAGGAGCTAAAGAAGCCTAATGAAGATATGTGCTTAGCAGACCAGAAGGTAATCACAGCAACACAGACTTAATTTGTTGCTTCTTGTTTGTGTACTTTATAATTCTGTCATAACTTTTTTCTTGCAGCCACACTCAGAGCATTCAATTTTTAACTGAGGTAATTAGAGAACAATTTGAAATACATACAAATACAAGATGCTAGAACACTACACACTACCGTATGTTTAGTTATTAAAACTTTTTGTTTAAAAGAGGCCTGCCTCCCAAAAAGCATGATTGCTTCAGAAAAATCCTTTACTCAAGTTATTTTTACGTCATCATGTCTCAGTACACAGGCACCTGATAGTCATCTAGAGAATGAGCTCTTACAAGCTCTTGCTCAAAGAAATGACTCTCCCGGTCTTTCAAGTTCTTAGTTCTTGTCTGTAAGGACTTTACAAAGCTCAGGTTCAAAGTCTCTGTTCCAGAGAAGTCCCTTCCCTTTTTCCCCTAAATAATTTTACACCACCTTTTACAGTAATTTGGCTCAGAATAGATCCTTACAGTGTCTCCTGGCCAAAAAGGGACAAAAAGGAAAATATTTCTTAATCTCTTGCCTCCCGTAATTTGTGGAAAGTTAAGCATGTTTCAGCAGTGAATGGACAAGGGGTGCAGGTTCCCTGCCACCTGTACCTTCCAGCATTGTCATGCTGTAGGTCAGAAGGAAGTGTCAATCAATTTTCCCAGTGGTTATCAAAAAAATTTCCTTTTGAAATACACCAGTGAATCTTTCACCAGTGAATCTTTTTTCTTTACTTCGCAGCCTTTCCCAGAGCTGCCTCGCATCCCAGGCCTCGTTCTTGATGGAAGCACATTTTCGGATTGTCTCATGGTAGTGCAGTTCCTGCGTAACTTTGGTAAAGTTCTTGGCTTTGATGTGACCGTAGATGTTCCCTCCCTGAGTGTTCTTCAAGAGGGTTTGCTCAACATAGGGGACAGCATGGGAGAAGTACAGGACTTGCTTGTGAAACTTGTCTCTGCAGCTGTGTGCGATCCTGGACTTGGTACAGGATACAAGGTAAAAAGAAAAAATCCATAGTAAACAGCCTCTATATATGAATGTATTCTTCATAATGTGTCTCTGACACCTCTCTCATATGGATTTCCATTCTTTTTCCTAATTCTTATCTTCAGTGTCACGGTTCTAATGTTACTCCAAAACTTTGTGTCCCCTCAGCCTTCTGATTTTCTAGATGTGATATATTTCTGTGCATTTTCTCTACACACAAACACACATCCCATTTTTATTTGCACCTTTGGTAGGGCACTGTCACATCTGTGGCAGTGTCTTTTAACTCCTCTCCATCCATTCCTTTGCATTCTTATCCTCATGTTATATTCTCACTGAATCTTGTTAGTTCTTCCCTAAGGTCTGCTGTCTTGGTTACTTCATCAAAACCCCAATTCATTAATGACTCTTTTTTACTAGCCTTCTTTTTCAAGCCAGTACAGCTTTCTTCCACTGTAGAGCTCTTCATAGCATCATTGTACAAAGCAGTATTCATCAAATTTCAGCTGGACCATGCCTTTTTACATGTAATCCATTGAATTATTGTTTTTAAAAACTTAGAGGTGAAGACATTCTAATTTGTTACTGTATTTAAGATTCACATTTGAATAGTTTCAAAGAATAATCATGTTTGAAGTCATTATGTAAAAATACAAAAACAAATCCATACCATCTTCTATAAACCAATAATATAGCCTACAGAGGAAAACAGTGGTTTTTAAACATGATTGTTTGAAATGTCTTTGTTCTTTTTAGGCTAAAACTATTCTTGGGGAACACTTGCTGAATGTTGGTATCAATCGAGATAATGTGTCTGAGATTCTGCAGATTTTCATGGAGGCTCATTGTGGGCAAACAGAGCTGACAGAGAGCTTGAAGACAAAAGCTTTTCAGGCACATTCTCCAGCACAGAAAGCATCAGTACTTGCTTTTCTGGTCAATGAGTTAGCATGCAGCAAAAGTGTAGTAAGGTAAGATTTTTTCCCAAACAGGTGTGTAAAAATAAAATTATAAAATTGTTGTAGTTCAGAAATACTGTGTATTCACTGTATTCTGTTACAGGAGGACTGCTTGTGTTCTGCTTACAGTGAAAGCTGAAATTGGTTGAGTTACTGCTTCTTACCTTTATGTAATCTTGATATCAAGGAAGAATAGAACTTTTCCATGTTTGGTCTGTAATTCTGTTTTCAAAGCTTGAACCAAAATTTCTCTAGCAATTTTTGGAATAAAAATGTGATTGATTGCAAAGAAATCTACTAGGTATTCTAGGGAATAATATAGAAGAGTTTTTCAAGGCTTCTGCAGTACACTGTTTTCCCTTTTTTCCTTTTGTTTTTGAAGACGTTTAAGTAGGGTCATAAGGTGAGGTGGCAAGCTTGATGTATCACCATAGTAATTCAAGAAGATGTGTGTTGCATTTGTGGGCAGTAGTGTATAGTGTTTCATAAGTGTTCAGCAACTTGTCAAACCCCACCAATGTGCTATAAAAAGTTGGGAAATGCCAGTTTCTGGGATGCCTGTTCTTTCACAGACTAACTTTCTGTGGTAAAGTCTTTCATCACCTAATTGAGTGCTGCTTTGTTTCCTGGTGTATTTCCTGGGTTTGGTACACTGTGCTGCAAAGGTTAATCAGGCTTGTGTAAGGCAGGAATGGAAGAGATGCTTCAGGTTTTCCAAAGCTGAAAAACAGCAGAAGTGGGCAGTGCAAATGGTGCATCAGCTGTGCAAGGAAGTTCATGTGTATCAGTAAAACTCACCACAGAAAGAAGCTTCCTCTTGTTGCAGATGACTGTTAGGTCCTACTTGTAGAATTGATAACTCAGAACTTGAGTTTCTGTGTTTTGGTTATAGAAACAACTATGGTCTGCTGAATTGCTGAGGCTGGGGTGTCTCGGAAGTGGGCATGCAGACAGTAACTGCACTGAAGCCGTTTTTTGTTTCTTCAGTTTCTGCAGTGAAAAGTGAATGTTGGATTATAGATCCCAGGGATCCTAGGCAGAATACCTCAGGTGTACCAGTGGTAACTGTTTTTTCAGCACAGGGCACCATGCTTTGTGGCAAAGACATTTGGAGGCTTGACACTGGACTAGAACTATGAAGAGAAGTGTTGAATGCCATGCTTCTTGTGTAAAGCAAGCTGAGGTGATACTGGGGATAAAGACTCTCAGCAGTGTGCTACATTGACATTCCTAGTATTGTGATTTCCTAGCTTTAAAATTATTGATTTTGAATTTTAATGATTTCTCCAAGGCAGTTATTTGAGGGAAAAGTGTCTATATATAAATGTCAAAAAAAAGATATGTAAGTTCACAGTTAATGGATTATTTTCATCTTTGACAGTGAAATTGATAAAAACATTGATTATATGTCAAACTTAAGGAGAGATAAATGGATGGTTGAAGGCAAACTTCGGAAGTAAGTTTCATTTCCTTAAATATTACAATATTTTGCTTTTTTGCTTTTGTTCACATACATTGCTATATAGGGAATGGGTTCTAAGCACAAAATCAGCTGATGAAATTACAAGTTTACCAAGAAATTAGTAATTAAACTGCTTAATTAAGACATGTGGTTCTAGACTGTTGCAACACCAGTCTTTTACAGTCTGTTGAAGATGCATGAGATTCAGAGGGTTAGATTTGGAACAAAATCAAGTCTAATTTTGTATTCTTTGGAGGAAACTAAAAACTTTTAAATTGGAATATTAAAGGAGCCATAAAATTGCTGTTGACATAATCAAAGTTTATTTGGACCTACCATAACTCCCAGTGTTCATTCTGAAAGGGATTTTAAGACAACGTGATTTTCATACAACAATTGCCAATTGAATTTCGTTAATTTATGTTATCTTAGTGTTTCTCATCTGTCAATGTCACGTTGTTCCCTATAGCTAGGGATCATATGTAGAATGCAAGCTTTGAGGTATTTTTTACATTTTTATATTTCTGTTTAAGGTAAAATTGGAACTTCTTAAGGGTTGTCAGTTTCATATTCACTGTTCTCCCATCCTACAAGACAAAATTCCATACAGCAAACCATACTGGCTCCAACTATCAGGAAGCTGGACGGCATAAAGTTCATGAATCACAGGGGGTAAAAATGCATAGCCAGACTCTGCTTTTCTTTTTCTTTGTCATCTTTATCTCTTGCTAGGAACAGTAAATCCTTTCTTAGTCCTTGCTGTTTAGGTACTTTCATTTCTAATCTTATGTCTCCATTTTTTCCCTTTAATGTATCTCAGAAGGAAGAAGGAAAGAAGTAAAGAAGAAGGACAAGAGGGAAGTAGAGGAAAAAATTAGACCAATAAAAAGAAATTTTCTACTAATACTGCAAATCCCAGTCTGCACAGAGTTAATGTATTTTAACTTTTAGGATAACCCAGATACTTTTTTCCTATCTTCATCTGTATTCCCTCTATGGGATATAGTTCTAAGAAGTGTTTTTGAAGTTCTGATGTAGCCAACTTCCTATTAGCGAAATGGGACCCTTTCCTGTCCTTGTCTTCCTAGGGTCTGCTTAGTCTTTCTCTCCCTCCATCAAACTGTAAGTACTTCTAGATGTAGGATCTTCCCTTTTCCTTATAATCTCTCATTTCTTCCCTGTCAAGTAGTGAACATCATACCCTGAAGTCCCAAGCTCCTCCTCCTCGCCGCAATAATTTCTCCATTTCTTAGTTTTCACCTCATGTGTGGATTTCAGGTTCCAGTAGTGCTCTCCCTATTTTTGAGTGCAGCTATTGCAACAGAGCTCATAAATGTTGCTCTTCTGCTTCTTTGAATTCACTGGGCTTGGTTAATCTCTCTCAATCTTTGATTCAAAATTTTTGAATTTTCCACTTCTTCTGATGAATTCCAAGAAGGTTCTAGAAGAGCCTTCTTCAATCAGTTGTAAACAATGTTTTCTTTATTATGTCAGTTGTGTTTTCCATAAACCCTTACAGCTGTTCTGGGACTTCTCTGAAAAGAAATCTGTACACATCAGTCTTCTTTTTGCTGTTTTTTTCTGCCTCCAGACTTCATTCTTACATGTTATCTTCCCCATCCATTCACATCCTGGTCTAATTTTTAAGCATCCCAGTCCCAAACAGTTTTGCATGGGAATCCCTGGTTAGTTGAGTGTTTGCTGTGATCAGCAGCTGTCACCTCTTCTCACGTGCCTGCAGACCTTTGTGCCCTCAGTTCTGTGGGAAGTGTGTAGCGGATGAGGAACGCAGGCTGCGGAGTGGATTTATTTCTTCCCAGCTTGGTTGGCCAGTGTTTGCTGTCGTTACTCTTCAGACCACTGTGTCCAGGCTGGCTGCGAGTATGTCCAAGGAGGATGAGAAAAGATTCTGTCTGCATCACGTGTTCGATGAAGGATTTTTTTTTGTGCTTATGTTCTCGCTTTTAAACTACATATGCTTCTCAGCTGGGAGGGAAGGAAAATAATAAATACAAAAGCCTGTGCTTGACAGATGCAAATAAGAAACAGTAAAGTCCCAGGTGGGAAAATGGAATCACTCTGTTTTGTTTTAAGGGATGCTTTTTCTCTCACCCTTTTCCCTGCTCTTCTTTTTCTCCTCCCTCCCTCAAGGATCTGAATAAGTGTAATACAGATGATTGGAAATTGAGTTCTGAACTGCCTGGCCTGTTTCTGCTTAGATGGTCAATGACAAGCTGCATCTAATTCCTTCTCTCACATTTCAGTGTGAATCTTGCAACTAATCTCTTTTTTTGTAAAGGCACCTATCTCATATGATCAAGTCATCTTTCTTTGTGCTTTCTGTGTGACAGCTGTGGTCAGACTCTCACCTGAGATGATTCTGTGAGTTTTTTTAACTAGATAATCAAAGTCTCAGCATCTCACCTTTTCCATTACATGTCTTCTCTTTGGCATCTCTTTTGTAGCCAGATCAACATAAAACAGAATAAAAATGAAATAACAGCCTCCAAAAGAATTAGGTAATAATTAATTTTTTTACAGGACTTGAAATAAGTTTTTCACTGCAACAATGTTCTTTTAACATGCCAGTGTTATGATATGCTCTGTGTAAGTTAATTTCTGTTGAATGAAACCGTTTCAACTCGAAATGATCATGCTGTATGAAAAGCAGCGTCACTAAGGGGAGAAATTACACCCTTGGTTTGGGTAGGAGATGCTGATGCTGATTTGCCAAACTTTCGTTTTTTGAGACAAAAGATGAAGTATGTTTAAAGTGTATTAAGTACATGTTCAGAATTTCTTTGCCTTGGTTCTGCCTAATAAGTGCAGAAACTATGGGGAAGGCATGAAAACTAAGACAGAAGGTGAATTTTCCTTCTGTGATCTAGTAAGTGTTAGAGATGAGATTAGAGCAGGCTTAAGTCAATCATCTGGTTCTCTAATGAGCCACCCACTCTTTTTATAGGCCAAGAGACTTTATATTTCTCTCAGCAGTTGCAGATGCAGGTTTGGTCCATACCTGAAAGTGAGAAAGACAGAACAGTTTCTTAAGTAAGGTTGTTCTTCTCTCAGTGAGCCATATGTGTAGGCAGCAACAGAAAAATCATGCTGCTTCTTGAAATAACTGAACATTTTTAAAGTTAATTGGTTTCTGCCTCTGTGCTACTTTGAGTAGGGATTGCTGCCTTCTTTGCTTGTGGTGCTACCAAAGGGGAGAGCGTCTTTGGCTCATTTGCATACTTGATAATTTGCAGTATTGGGCAAGCTTCCTTTAGTGCTTGACAACATTATGTCTTCAGTTCTGCTTTCAGCAAAAGTAGCCTTTTTTGTTTCTTCTGATTCCCTTTAGGTGTATGAAAGAGGTGTTGGCAGGTCATTGAATAATCACTTGCCAGCTTCATTACTGAATCGTCTTCAAGATTATCTTAGTGTATGTAAATTGTCTCTGAAATCATCCAGTGCTGCAGCAGTGAATCCAGTCATTGACTAGTGATTTTTGGTAGTTAATTCCTCTGTATTGGCAGGAATTTCCAGTCCGTGCGAGGAGGCTTGAAGTTATCCTCATAAAAAGGAAATTCGTTTTCTAAAAATTTTAATCAATAGCCTGAATGGTATTGATGCTCAGTGAGACTGAGGGTTTTTGCACCATACCTGAAAATGTTACTTGCTTCCAAATTCACTGAAATGCCTGAGACTTTTTTTTCAAAGATTTTAAATCACTAAAAGAGGTAAACATCCTCTTGATCTGGAAAACCTAAATGTGTAAAACTTCATAAATTCTCCAGTGGATTAACCAGTGCATAAAAACAAAACCCCAAACAACAGCAACAACAAAACCACACTGAAAAACCAAAGCCCAGCAGTTTTCAAGTCCCCTTGATGATTTCTTGACTAACAATCTTTTTCTAGAAAATGTGCTGCTCCCAGTTGGACAGTGGCACCTTCATTTCTGTCTGTGCTGTTGAGTGCTGGCTCTGGCTATCAGCGTTTTAGCAGGCTGATCCATTTGTCACCATTCCCTGGAGCTAGTACTTGGACAGCACTCGCACTTTTAGCCACTTGCTGTATGGAATATTGTTCTGTCGGATGGGAAGAGAGAGGAGTACGACAAGGAGAAATTACGTCCTGGTAATTGTGTTTGTCGTTACCGTTCTGCTTTTCCCATCCTACCTTCTTCAGTCATCTCTTACAAAATCTTTGTCTTTTCTACACGTTTATAAATCTCTTCTAAGTCAGTTGCGTTTTTGGTCTGCGTGATAAGTGACTGGTTCAGCCTGGCTATTTACACCTCCTGTGGTTCAGCATGTTTGCCTGCAAGCTCCCTGATAGGTGGAACTGTAATTTTTGCTGTGTGGAATCTTGTCTTATAGGGGTTTTATAGAAGAAGGAGGTCTACTACAACCATAATAACTGGTATGTAAGTTTCCCTTTTCTTTCATAAAAGGAAAAATGACAGTTTGAGTAATCTTTAGTAGTTGAGGTAACTAAAATACCCCAGAAAAAAAGTTTATCTTAGAATAAAAAGTTCAGCTAAAGGACTAAAGTCTAATAATATTTAAAGTTCATAAAAATCTGAAGAAAAAAAAAAAAATTAACCAACCCTGCTATTGCCATGCAATGGATATAATTTCATACTTCCAAGTGAGGATTTTTGCCTTCTCCTCCCTGGCTCAGACACAGGTATTTTGTCATCATGTTCTTAAATGCTTTAAATAAAAGATAAAGAAGTTGAAATGGTTCTTTCTTCTGTATCGTCTTTCCTGACTTCTCAAAATCCCTTCTGTGTTTCATTTCTTCTGAACAGTTGCACAATAAAATTGACCTGTGAGAAACAAAGCCTATTCAGAACGGAACCACAAGTTGTAAGGGTTTTATAAGTCAGTTTTTCTTGTTGCCTAGTGACAATAAATATTGAGAAAATACAGTGTCATGATAAATCAGAAGCTCTAATTTAAGTCTGAAATGTATGATTTTCTTTCAATCTCGTGGAAAGAGAGTTTATGCTACAGACATAATCCATCATTTCACCCTTTCTCATGTGTCCCAAGGCTTAGAATCATTCATGCCAAGAAAACTGGTAAAAGAGATGCTGCGGGGAGCGGGGATGGAGGTGAGGAACCCCATTCCTTGGAGACCCCCGCACCCGGCCGCAAGCGCCGGCGGAAGGGAGGGGACAGCGACGACGACGACGACGACGATGACGACAGCGAGGAGCAGGCAGACGAGGATGATGAGGATGAAGAGGACAAAGATGATAAAAAAGGAAAGAAGGCAGAAGTTTGTGAGGATGAGGTGGGAAATTTTCAGTATAGTGGAACTTAATTTGCGAATAAGCTAAAACTTGCTTTCCTTCTGTTTTCTGTAATATGGCACTGTTTCCCCAAAATGTTCCCATAAAAAGGGGGAAGAATAATTTACCTCCGATGTTTTAAAGTTTTTATTAGTTTTTATTATTTTTTAAATTCTGCTTCAAAAATCAGCAGGATCGATGCTACAACTTTTGTAGTGGAGTTCTAATTTGAAGTAGCTCCACAATTTCATGTAGATATTGAAATAAAATGCAAATATGGACTGACCAAAGACTTACTGATGGAGTTTTAAGAGATGCCATTATTTCGCTCATGAGAAACACTTATTTTGACTATCTAAAAAGCTTCACAGAAACTGAGATCAAATTCTATAGTCTTGTGTTCATGCACAAACTGAGTTACTTCCAGTTTTCAGCAAACATGAGCTTTCTCCTTTGTCCACAGCTGGAGTGGTTTGAAAAGTTTCAAGGTGTATCCTCTTTTCAATTATGTTGTTGCTAGTGAAATATATTGCACAAGCACACAATTTGAACTTTTTTTTTCTCCTTAGTTTTCTTCCTCTCATTTTCTGTTATATCTTTTCCCTGTAATAATGATAAGACATAGTAGTATGATTTTATCCTGAAATAAATTTGATGTGACAGTATATTTGGTGATTATAGGATGATGGGGACCAGACAGCAAGTGTTGAAGAACTAGAGAAGCAGATCGAAAAACTGACAAAGGTGAGAGGTCATTATTCATTTTTCTTCTACAGATGTTATCACTAGGTGTCATGAGTTAGTATATTAAACATAATTATCAATGCTCGAACTTAATAAAAATTGAAATAAGTATCTACTCTTGTTTAGTTAAAGTATGAATGATGCTCTGATTCCTGACACCTGAACTGTGAGTTCAGTCTGGTGGCACTAAGTGGAGGTCACTCAAAAGGCTGTTAATAGTAGTAGCTGATAATATATTTGCACTTTGGAAAATAAAAAGTAATGTAACTTTTATCCAGATCTACTTCATATATTCCTGTCTGTTGATCTTAGAAAGTGATGGCAAATTTTGTGTGAGAAGCAATTGCTTCAGTTATACCATGGATTGTGATTCTCATGCCCTCCTTTCCATGCTGATTTCTGCAGCTGTGCTCCAAGCCAGTACAGGGCTGTCTGGGCTTCATGTTTTGAAAGAAGCAGCAATAGAATAGGAAGAGAGTTGTAAATGAGAAAGATGTAATACTGTAATTAGGGTTACTCATGGCCCATGTTCTTATTGTTCCTATTAGAAAATTTGTCATTTAAGACTTTGTGTGTTGGTTTCTCTCATGTTCCATATTGTAGTAAATTAGTAGTCCAGGATTCCACCTGACTTCCAACAGTGTCAATTTAGCAGGGCAAGAACTGAATAAACAAACTGAAGTTGTTGTTGGCCCCCCTCAAAGAGCTGTGTTATGTTCAAAGGCATAGTTTATTTTTGTGTATTGTTGTTGCCATTCTCTTATGAACAGTTAAAATATCTCACTACTCTCCCATCAGCAGTTGCACTATCATCTGTCTTCATGGCTCTGTTCACCATTTGCTGATGCTGTGTAATTGTCAGGATTTCAGCTGTTCTCGTGCAGTGAAACCTTTCTTTGATCCACTGCTTTTTGAGAGCCAGGGATAAAAAGACAAGGTGCACCACTGCAGTGTGTAGTTAGAGGAAAACTGATAAACCTAGGCTGAGCCAGGTGGTGCTTTAATTGATTTTTTTAAAGGAAGCTTTGTAAGTAAAATCATCAAGGCGGTGATTGTGAGTAGAATATCACAACACGCAGACACACCACTAACCCGAGTCTCTGAGGGGACCTTCCTGTCTGACCCGTGAGCTTCTGCTTAGTCTGGCAGCCAGATGTTTTCTGTAATAATGAATTTTCCCCCCCACTGATTTATAATGCTATCCCTTTTTTAAATAGCAACAAAGCCAGTACAGAAAGAAGTTATCCGAAGCTTCACACTGTTTGCGTTCCATGATGTTTGGTCAGGACCGTTACAGGCGCCGGTACTGGATCCTGCCCCAGTGTGGTGGCATTTTTGTGGAAGGCATGGAAAGCGGTGAAGGTAAGAGCCGTAAAGGAGTGGTGGCACACAGATGCACACAAGGCCAGGACACGCTGCCCATCTCTGGAGGTGCTGGCTTTGTGCAGCAAGGCCTTCGCCCTCAGCCAGGTGCCCTCAGGGTGTGTAAGCAGAGCTCTCCACTCACATGGTTCTCTGGTATCTCTTTCTGGTTGTGAAAGATCAGGTAATACCTTTCAAAACGAGGATTGGTATTGGAAGTTTTCAGTTGTTATACTTCTACAGGTTACCTACCTGCAAAGTTTTTTGACTCTTTCTGGGCTATTTCACCCTTTCCCTATGGCAGTGACCTCTGTGTGTGAAAATTAGGAGGACCATAGAAAGCAGAAAAAAATTTTCATCTTCAGATTTTCTGCAAATGCACAGGCTGTTTGTGCATGAAGATAGATGTCTGCAAAAATACAACAATTACTTTCATGCAGTGAAGTACCTTGTTTTCTAATCAACCACATGATTTCGTGTTTGTATTTTACCAACTGATCTTTCTTCAGCTAACAAATACTGAAATAATTTTGCTAAAACTAAAACATAATTTTGGGGTTGTGCCAGATGTATATTAACTGTGGTTGAATTTTTCACACACTTTTAATTGGATAGATGCAAAAATTATGTATTAATCTGACTTTTTTGTTGGTATTAGAATTTTTAAACATAAATCCTCTTTTTGGTCACAGAAGAATCCTTTCTGACTTTCATATAGATGAACCAAAACCTCATTTCTCTCACATTTTTTCTGTCAAAAAAGAACAAGAAAAAAATCTGATGCACATCAGAATTCCATGATCTCTTGAAAATTGCATCATTTTAGAGAGCTGTTTAATTAACTGTTACAGAATGGTATAGTAAGAAAATTTGGCCTGGTTTGGGGTCCGAAAATAAGCCGTAGAACTTCCCCTAAATGTAATCTTGATCATCAAGTTAACTTTCTAAAATGGGTAGCATAAAAGAGACAGCAACTCTCTGTCTTCTGCTCTGCTTTGGCTTATGCTCTGTGTTAGAAACGGTTTTGCACGAGCAGCTTCATACAGAATGTGCTGCTTGCAGTTCTTTGGTTTGCTGTGTTTCATTATATTTTAACCAGTTGAATTCCCCAGACCATTTGGAAATGGTACACAATATAATTTACATACACTTACGTGTCTTCAAATAGTAAAAAATCCTGCACAAACAAACCCACACTCTTTCAGCCAAGAGCTGTGGGACAAACCTCTATTTTTTAATGTTGTCTTAATGAAAGTTTAATCTCCCTGAAAAGGAAAACAGATGTGTTCTTAAATTCTTACCTACCTCCTCTTCCCCTCAGCTCTTAGTTTGCCATCTTTATGTAAATTCCACAGTTTATCTATTTCTAGTTTTCTAACCCCGAATCTTGGAAATAGGAGACATAAAGTCTTGACTGATCTGTCCATTTAAACAATACTTCTCTATCCCTTTTGAGTAGCCATTTTCATGCTTATGCTGATACTTAAATTGTTTATATCTTGATACAGACCATGACTGTGAATACATTTTGAAGTTTTAATAGGAGAGGATATACTTTTCTTTGTAGAAATTACAGTTTTTCGGGAGCAAGTACATGTTTGTAAATGTGCGTGCCATGACCTATAAGCTGTGTGTTTATTTGTGACTGCAGTATCTGATGAACATAAAATAAGGAGCTGAATTTTCTACCTTCTTCCCCTTATGTTAACAGTTGTCTATTTAAAAGCATTTTATACTTTTAAAGGCTTTTTGTCTGAGTTGGCAGTCAATATAAGGGTAGAAGAAAAATGGTTAAGAAATAGTAGTAGTGCAAAGAAGAGGGGAAAAAAAAGGCTTTTCCTTTCATAAAATGTAGATCTTCAGATCTTTTGCACCTCCTATGTTTGAAGAAATTTGGTTTTTTTTAATCAGCTTCTGCTTGCTGTACTTTAAATTGCTTAGATGTTAGCTGTCTGCTTAGTTGTATGGAGAGTTCCAATCATGCTGAGTGGCTCTTGAAAGAGTATTAAACTTCACAGACTGTTGGTATTGTTGCACAGTCAAAGTTGTTAATGATTTGTATTGAAAGAAGTAGAATGTTTAATGTTATTTCAGTATGTGGGGAACATTTGATTTTGTCACAGGAATTTTGGTTCTCCCTTTCCTAGCTGGCTGTGTGTTTAATGCAACGATCAGTTGCAGAAATAAACTTAGGGCTGTAAACATTGCACTCCCTTGGTATCACCAGAGGGGCTTCTCGATGAGGCATGCAGAGTCCTGCAAAAAGAAAGCTGGCAAAAATTTGTCCCTTTCCGAGACTTGGCACTGACACACTGCTTCAGATGTGTGAATCCGGTAGCGTGTTAGACATGTTGAGGTGATTTTTCCTAGAGGTGTTCAGTAGTGTTTAAATCTGTATGCATAGAAACTTGTTTCCTTCTGCAAAATGTGCTGTAAAGTGAGAAGGGATTTCCTTAATAACATCAACAACAGCAAAGACATGGGAATCTACCACGTGTTGAGCCAAAAATTCAGTAATTTTGAATTCAAACTATGATTATAAAAATTTGGTAAAATAGTTGATCTGTTACAGGTAATCTGTGCTTCTTATACCTTTTTAGGTCTAGAAGAAATTGCAAAAGAAAAAGAGAAGTTAAAAAAGGAAGAAAGTATGCATATCAAAGAGGAAGAATTTGAAACAGAAGAAAAATTACATTGCTTAGCTACAACTCACTGTGAGCAAAAGGAAAATCTGAAAGAAAAGGACAGCACTAACCTGTTTTTACAAAAGCCTGGGTCATTTTCAAAATTAAGCAAACTGTTAGAGGTAGCAAAAATGCCACCTGAGTCTGACACTATGTCCCCAAAACCTAATGGCAGTGCAGCAAATGGCTGCACATTATCTTACCCAAGTAACTCCAAGAGCTCTCTCTGTAATCTGCAACCCCCTGCATCACAAAGCTCCATCGAGAAGCCTGATTCTAATAATCTTTTCAGTCCTAATGCCAGTGGTACAGGAAAGTTTTACAGTTCTCCACTAATTCCAAATGATCAGTTGTTAAAGACTCTCACTGAGAGGAGCAGGCAGTGGTTCAGCCTGTTACCTCGGGTGCCCTGTGATGACACCTCGGTGACCCACGTGGACACAGCAGCTGCTGCAGCTCCCCTCACTCCTCAGTCTCACCCCCCGTCAAAGTCACCGTCACCGGTCCCGTCTCCTCTCCTGGGCTCAACCTCTGCACAGAGTCCCATGGGATTAAGTCCTTTTGCATTGTCACCGCTGCAGGTAAATAAATTAAATTTTGAATAGCTTGAATTTGCAGAGCTTATTTGGGCAGGATGTCTGTTTATACAAATTATTTCACAGAGCTGTGATCATTATATCTGCATTTTTTTTTCCTGTTTCTAAACGTTAGTAACTAAATACAGAAGTTTTATAATACTAGATTATGATGTTTCAAGTAAGCCAATGTATGATATTTTGTACATGTATTTCAGTAATTAATTTGGCTTTTAGGGTGTTGGCTACTGGTATTACATGGAAAATGAGTAAATACAAACTAGTTTTTGGAAGTGTAACACACCAACCCCTACCATTAGAAGCTACTGTTTTTTAGCATTAACTGGGCCCTAAGAAGAAGTATTACACATTAGTGTTATATTAGTTTTTCTGAAACTAATTGAAGTACTGAGTAAAGGCTTTCTTTGTGTTTTGATTATTGTTTGACAAATAGTATCCTAATCATAATTCAGGTTTCTGGGTTATAGTAATGGTAGTTGTACTCTGTAGCAGATGAAGACAGGACTACCTATAATGGGACTTCAGTTTTGTGGATGGCCTACAGGAGTTCTTACTTCAAATGTTCCATTTCCATCTCCTTTACCTGCTCTTGGATCAGGGCTGGGATTATCAGAAGTCAATGGTAACTCATTCTTGGCATCTAGTGCTCCTGCAAGTAAAAGTGAATCACCAGCACTACAAGCTGAAAAAATAGCTTCTGCCCCTTCTACAGCAGCTGAAGTAGCCAAGCCTGTAGATTATCCTAACCCAAAGCCTATACCAGAAGGTAAGTGTAATGCAACACTAAGATGGTAATTTCTGTGCCTCTATTGTGTTACATTTAAAAAATAATTTTCCTATTGATTTTTTAATGATTGCCTAATCTGATCATGTGTGATCACATAAAAAAAGCACCTCCAAAGTGTTTATATGCTTGTCTTGATTTAGAAATGCAGTATGGGTGGTGGAGGATTACTGATCCAGAGGACCTAAAATCTTTGCTTAAAGTGCTGCATCTCAGGGGAATAAGAGAAAAGGCCTTACAGAAGCAAATACAGAAACACATGGATTATATCACTCTGGCCTGCATCAAAAACAAGGATGGTATGTAGTTGGTATTTATGTTATGCCTGGTGTTGGGTCACCAGACTACTAGAGCTCCTTATGGTATGTTTTGCAGGAGAGTTAAAGGAATGGTTGGATTAAAAAGGTGAAGGTCTCCTCATCTGTAGTTGCCTTTTCACCAGCCTTGTTCTGGAAAGTTACTGGATTAGAGAAATGCCACTAGAACTAGTTACATTAAATGGCATAAGTAACCCTCTTAAGCTCTGGTAACCTTCTGAAGCTCTTTCCATCTCTGTAACACTAGGCCTCTCCTTCCCCTTCTTGCCTTCTTGCCTTTAAATTGCAAGTTTGAAAGCATACAGAATTTGTTGTCCGTATTGGGTATTTTAAGAATAGTATGCTTTTACAACAGTTCTTCAGCATTTGACTGGAGTGACAGGTAAATCAGCTTGAATTTACCAGTGCCATTTTAATGCTAATTAAAATAATAAAAATGTGATTCTCAAATGCAGTTGCAATTATTGATACCAGTGAAAATGAAGATAACCAGGTAACTCGCGATGTTGTGGAAAACTGGTCAGTAGAAGAACAAGCTATGGAGATGGATCTTGCTATTCTTCAGCAGGTGGAAGATCTAGAGAGGAGAGTTGCATCAGCTAGTTTACAAGTTAAGGTAAAAACAACTTTCAATAAAATGTCTCTTTAAAATAAGTGGTAAGAATTTAAAGCAGATAGCAGTCTTTGTGTATTGGTAAGTGCCGCCTTGTTCCATCCTAATTCCCTACAAATGAAACAAATACATGGAGATTTCGTGTTTGAAACACTTTATTGCAGTTCAGTCTTCAGCAGAAGATGCTCAGAATGGCAGTTCCTGGAAAGTGTTCTCCTACAGTGCAGTTCTGTATACATTTTGTTAACCTTCTCTGAGATGCAAAGACTCTTTCGTTAACCTCCTCTGCAGCAAAGACTGTATTTCATGGAGACTGCTTAACTCTAGGGGGGCTTGCCACGCTTCTGCCTGCTTTGTGTGATTGTTGCTGGTAATGCTTTTAGAAATGCCTACAAGTGCATCAGAATAATTTGCTTGAGCATTGTATAGCCGTGGAGAACATGTAATGGTTATGAGTGTGATAGAGTTGAGAATTCTCTGGATTTTGGAATTTGTCCGAGGTGGGTGTAAAGTTATCAAGTTGTGTATGTTTGGTTATAGTACAGGTGCAGCATTTGGGATCTAGTTTTTGGCATGAGATGGATGTTACTGTCCTGTGTCCTGATACTGCCTCCTGAGCCTACTGAACAGGTAGACCTGTTCTGATGTTTCGACCAATAGAACAGGATACTTCACAAGGGGATAAGAATGCAGACTCTTGCAGAAAGGTCCCTTCAGAAAGTCCGGTAATGCTTGTACTTCTTGATTAATTATTTTAGTTCTCTGGATATTTTGGAAAATGTCTCTACAGATGGATTACAAGTAACCAAGATCTACTGGAAACAGCGCTTCAGTGACTTAGTTTGATTCCATAAAACAGTTCCTCTGTTTACACACTGAGTTAACAGCAACCAGTAAATGCCCAAACCTTTCTATTGACATAGGGTTGGCTGTGTCCTGAACCTGCATCAGAGAGAGACGACTTGGTATATCGTGAACATAAGTCAGTTACTAGATTGCACAAGAAGCACGATGGAGATTGTGCTGGAGGCGGAGAAGGCAATGCCAGCTCTCTAGAGCGGAGGAGTGACAACCCTCTAGATATAGCTGTAACCAGGCTCGCTGACTTGGAGCGGAACATAGAGCGAAGGTATCTGAAGAGCCCCTTAAGTACCACCATTCAGATCAAACTGGATAATGTGGGCACAGTTACTGTCCCTGCTCCTGCACCATCTATTAGTGGTGATGGTGACGGGTAGGTTATTGAGATTAACTTGAAAAATTATTGTGCTTCTTTGCTAATTGGAGCCTATTTTCTTATTGCCTGTTATCTATGTACTTTCTTGTATGTCTGTGATCCATATGGATCATGTTATTCTGCATGGTGCTTTGTAAAGATTTTTTTTGTTATGTTTGTTAATAATCTTGCAAAGTTATCTTACATTTAACTGGTTGTGACTAAGCTTTGAGGCACGTAGCCACAGTCTGTGCACTACATGAAATTTAGTTGCTTAAATCTTATACTTATTGGCTGTGTACGTTTTGTCATTGCTTGGCTTTCAGTGTGATAATGATTGTCCCACATTTAAAGGTGAGCAAACACAGGTGTGACCTACTTAATTTGCCTGTGTTTTAATGCAGAACTGAAGAGGATATTGCTCCAGGGCTAAAAGTGTGGAGAAGGGCACTGTCAGAAGCACGCAGTGCTGCCCAGGTAGCTCTGTGCATTCAGCAATTACAGAAATCAATAGCATGGGAAAAATCCATTATGAAAGTTGTAAGTATCAAAATTGTTTTTGCTATATCCTGTTTTCCAACTTCAGGCATTTTAAGTTGAATAATGCATTTCTTATTACTTCACATAAAACCTCACACAGTTAAACTGTACATTGTGCAGATGAATCAGCCTAATGGAAAAGATTGTCCCTTGCTTCTCTTAAGAGGTGGACTCAGTGATCCTCATGGATTCCTTCCAACTCAGAATATTCTATGATACCAGTAAACATATGTATTTGGTGAAAATATTTAGAGATTTTTTAAGTTCCTGAAAAAGATGTCTAGAAATAAGAGATTAGCAAAAGCACACAATGTCCGTAAGAAAATTGACAGTCCTTTGCATATTTTTAAGTTAGTATGAATTTTAGGAAGTGCTGGGATCATTTGTTTTGCTTTACTGGATTTGTTCATTGTGGCCCTTGGATAATATCCTTACCGATTATTATATGGAAATACTCTTGTAGAAACTAAATTTTCTTTATTTAATAGCGACGTACATATACACTCTGGGCATAAATGAAGAGAAGATTTCTGAGTTAGTATGTTTGGGCCAAGAGGTTTTGATAGGTATACCTTTACTTCTCACAGACATTAATGAATTATAAAAGGTGTTCATCTTCTATTGTGCTCTAGGGACACCTGTCTTACAGTAAATTAATTGTTTTTCCAACATGTTCCCCAAATGTAGCCTTTAAATTAGTTCCTTACATATATGCTTTGTATATTCTTCTGTGTATACGATCATTAGCAGATTCTGATTGAAGTAAAATGAAAGTATTTTTGAGAGTGAATTTGTGTGTTTGAAAGAGAAGGGTAATTAAGGTACCATTTATGTGTTTCAAATATTAAAAATTGAATTAAACTCATTTTTCATTAATTACAGTACTGCCAAATTTGTCGAAAGGGAGATAATGAGGAACTGCTGCTCCTTTGTGATGGTTGTGATAAAGGCTGTCACACCTACTGCCACAGACCCAAGATCAGCACCATTCCAGATGGGGACTGGTTCTGTCCTGCCTGCATAGCAAAGGTAACCCTCGTGTCAGGATGAAGGGACTGGAGTCAGTGGCTGGTTCATTATATCTGGTAGAGTTACAGGTCTACTAGTGCTTTTTTCAGTGAAGATAATGGTCTCTATGTTTTATGGGGGGGCTCCCATTAAATTATAAGATTAGTAGTTTTATTTAATTTGTATTTCAGTGACAGTAAAGGCTACAGTTTTATTTGCTCTAAACTTTTAATTTAATTTTTTGAGTAGGTACAGAATTTTCATGCTAATTCAATACCATAATTTTTAATTTCTGTTTTAAAATCTATCATAAAGTGTTGACACACCAATGTCTCAGGTTCTGTTTTAAAAGAAAAAGCAGAGAAAAAACTTAGTGGTTTTAATTTTTGTATGTTTATATCAGTCATTTAGTAATGGACTAATGTTTGTCTAAAACTATGCCAACTTGGTTGTTAGGAGATACCATTTTACTAATTAGAATGTCAGGTGCTTTTATATTGTCACAAGCTGAGAACCTAGGTCATGAATACCAGGAATTTCTGCAGCCTTATTTGCCATCAGAGAAGAGCAAAAAGTGAATAATATCTAACATTAAATATTTAAATTTTTTTTTGTATTTAATTTGTTTTGGTGCTTCTGTTTCTGATCTTCATTGCTGTCTGTCAGTGATAACATAGGTTTCTGTAATTTCTAGGTTATTACTTATTTCGGTTCTCTCTATTGTAGGCAAGTGGTCAAACTCTAAAGATAAAAAAGCTTCAGATTAAAGGTAAAAAAAGTAATGAACATAAGAGAAGCAGGAAATTAGCAGGAGAAACAGAGGATGAAGACTCTGCAACTACAAGCGTTGCCTTAAAAAGAGGAAAAGCAGACCCTAAAAAAAGAAAAATGGATGAAAATGTTTGTGTAAGCCAGTTAAAGCAAGAAAATTGCACTGCTGTTAAGAAACCTAAGAGAGATGGAGACTCCAACTCCAAAGACCTGGCTATATGCAGGTAAAGTATCAGCTAAATTTAGGGGTAAGTCTTGTTGAAACCAATAGTACTTGATGTATTTTCTCTCTGTTCCGGGGAACAGGAATGCTATTCTTGGACAGATCTATGTGTATACACACAGTGTGTGTGCGTGTGTGTACACACAGGTGTGTGTGTGTGCACACAGTGTGTGCGTGTGTGTGTACACACAGGTGTGTGTGTGTATGTGTGTACACACAGGTGTGTGTGCGTGTGTGTACACACAGGTGTGTGTGTGTATGTGTGTACACACAGTGTGTGTGCGTGTGTGTACACACAGTGTGTGTGCGTGTGTGTACACACAGTGTGTGTGCGTGTGTGTACACACAGTGTGTGTGCGTGTGTGTACACACAGTGTGTGTGCGTGTGTGTACACACAGTGTGTGTGTGTGTATGTGTATACACACAGTGTGTGTGCGTGTGTGTACACACAGGTGTGTGTGTGTATGTGTGTACACACAGTGTGTGTGCGTGTGTGTACACAGTGTGTGTGTGTGTGTGTGTACACACTGTGTGTGCGTGTGTGTGTATGTGTATACACACAGTGTGTGTGTATGTGTGTACACACAGGTGTGTGTGTGTGTATGTGTATACACACAGTGTGTGTGCGTGTGTGTACACACAGTGTGTATGCGTGTGTGTACACACAGTGTGTGTGCGTGTGTGTACACAGTGTGTGTGTGTGTGTACACACAGGTGTGTGTGTGTGTGTATGTGTATACACACAGTGTGTGTGTATGTGTGTACACACAGGTGTGTGTGTGTGTATGTGTGTACACACAGTGTGTGTGCGTGTGTGTACACACAGGTGTGTGTGTGTATGTGTGTACACACAGGTGTGTGTGCTGGGAGAACGCTTCTCTCAGGACTGGGAGGAGTGGCCCCGCTCGGTGGCACTGACCCTGCTCAAGGTGTCGGAGACGATCCCGCTGTGTCCGGAGGGGCGCACGCCAGGGCTGGGGTAGCACTGCTGCTCTGGCAGGAGAGACACAGCCTCAGCCTTGTCACGTCTTGGAAAGTCAGTGTTGGCAGCTGGCTTGCAAATGGTTTACACTGAGGATCAAAGTTGCAGGACCATGTTTTCTTTTGGAATGTTGATCGTTAGAATTTCATCTCACATAGGTTGCCTGCAGAGAATTTAACGCTGTTTTAGTTACTCAGTTGTCTGTCTCAATGTACATTGTACTCAGCCTTGCAAAGGGTGCAAAATAAAGTGCTTTCCTTTCATAAAGTCAATAGTTTGGCAGTTCATAGGGAATTCATGTAATAGTGAAAACACTGTGAATGTATGAAAAGTTAAAAAATACTGACCTGAAACCTTATTTATTCAGCATGATTCTCTCAGAATTGGAAACTCATGAAGATGCCTGGCCTTTCTTACTTCCTGTAAACTTGAAACTTGTTCCTGGTTATAAGAAAGTTATTAAAAAACCTATGGACTTTTCTACCATTAGAGACAAGCTGAGTAGTGGACAGTAAGTAAACCTATTGTAAATTTCACATTTAGAAATTTATTTTACATTGTAGAAGTATTTAAGCACTGAAATACAATACATTTTTAAAATTAGCTAAACTATATTCTGCTCTGACACATCTGTGATGACTTGTACAGTCAAAATAAAAATTCTTAATTGTATGCTTTTATCTTTGCCATATCCAAGTGAAATAGCATGTTGGATGGGAGAACGTGTAGAACTGGCTGAAAAACAGTAAAAGTGCCTGGTCAAATGCACCAAAACAATCAACAGGAAGGCATTTTCCCCTCATCGTTTTCATGGAGACATCTTAGTGTTATTGCATGTCAGAGAGAACAAACTGTGTAGGCTTTAAGCTGCTGGAGCCCCTGTAAATGATGTGGCTGTGGAATGAATTGCCAGCTCTGTTGTGGGTAACACTCCAGTAATGGTGGTTAATCATTTTATAGTCCTGCAGATTCTTAAAAGAGAGGATCACACTACATGCCTCTGTGTACCTTCCCTCCTCGTTAAAATTCCTGTGCTCCAATGACTGTGAAAATGGACCCTCTGCAGTGTCTGTCAGCTCCACACAGAGCAGCTTTGCCTAGGACAGCACAAGGAGCTTTTTAACCTCACCAGGTTTTTTTCTCCCATGAATATGAGATTTAAACGCTCCCCATGTGCTCCTATCACTAAACTCGTAACTTTTGTTCTTTTTTAATAATTTCTATAAATATTGGAACACTCTTTGGGCCGTTCAGGATAATAAAAAGAATTAGCAAAGACAGTGTCACAGGATTATCTGGGCAGCCTTTTTTTTGTACCCATTTGTACCTCATTTAGATAAATTCAGCTCTATTCAACATTTAGAAAGGACCCTGAGCCCAAGAGCAGATGCGTAAATGGAAAATAGCCATAGCATTTTAACTACAAAGCTGTTGAAGAGAACGAAGAATTAGTTTTCTAAATGTTTGTTTTCCAATATAGACATGAATTTCTACCTTACAAAGCTTCTGAGAAAAATAACAAAACAGCGATGAGAGAGCATTTCCATTCACTGATGTTCATTTTCTTGTTAGAAATTCTAATTTAAATTCTGATTTAAATATTTTCTTATGTAGTTGAATTATTTTTCCCTTTGATTCTCTGTGTTCCAAAAATCCTTCTTTCTTCTTTCAGGTACTCTAATCTTGAAGCATTTTCGCTGGATGTCAGGCTTGTTTTTGACAACTGTGAAACTTTCAATGAAGATGATTCTGACATAGGCAGGGCTGGCCACAACATGAGGAAGTATTTTGAAAAAAAATGGACAGAGATTTTCAAAGTGAGCTGAAGCTACTAGAACTCTCTTTCTTTTCATTTCTTTTCTCCATTAAATGAGGACTGATAAGACCAGCAATGTGAACTATATTTACATGGAAGTGCAAGGCACATACATAACTAATTTTTTCCTTTGAAATATCACAGAGTTGTGATACTAGTTTTAAAGGCTTCACTCCTACAGCAACCATGGCCCCTTGGTTATTGGTTTGTGTGTTTTAACAAACTAATTTAGGTAGAACAGGGAAGCACACCCAAAGAATTTCAAAGAAAGGGGTGTTATAGTGCAATAGCAATTTATGAAAACGCACTGAATATTCAACCACCAGAGCTCTACTTGGGGAAATGGTTCTCTTTTCCCTTTCAATAAATATCTATTTTTCATTTTTTTTACTTTGTAGTTTATTTTTTAGTGAATGTATTTAATTTTATGAATTATTTATGATTATACAGCATTCAGAATCTTCGTTTTCTATGAAAAGGAAGAACTAGAAAATTGCTTTAAATGTTGAAAATACAACAAGGAATGTTTTAAAATATAAAACAAAGCCAAGTAAAACTGTTTACACTGATGTGCTGTGAAGGCACTAAAAATTAAACTTTACTGTAGAGTTACAAGTACATTTATATATATGTTGCTGCATCTCTTGTGTAGTTAAATTGTATTTCAAGACAGTGAAGAAAAATTGAGACATGTATATACTGTTCATTATTGTTTATATTAAGTCTTGTTTTAAATATGTATGATGTGTACATATTGTTTGCAGACATTATTGTTTATGCCTTAGGAGGATGGTAGCATTTTATTTTAGTCTTAAGGTAATTATAGCTCTATGGCTTGTACAGTAATTATCCTCTACCAACACTGTGGAGTCTCCTTAATCTTGGTAGTGCCTGCCTTTAAAACAGGGTGTAGGGGATATTAGTTTTCCATTTTTCTATTTTGTTATATGATTTCAAGCCCCCACAGCCTCAAATTCAAGTATAATCATTTGTATCCATGTGGAAAAAAATTGTGAGTATTTCCTACGCACACACTATTTTTTCATAGAAACATTTCCCTCCATTTGCCTTGCCACAGAATAACAAAAGAAGACATTTGTAACCACTGTGTTTTATCTACTGTGTGTTGTGGTGGCCTGTTGGGGCAGATAGATCAGAATTTTTTTTGTACTAATGTAAGAGTACTTGAAGTTTTATTTAAAAGAAATGTTGTGGAAAGGTAGCATTCTTTTTCTTTTCCTTTTTTAGGAGTGTTATTTTTCACTAGTATGTGTGGCACGGATACAATAAAAGACTGTTTTGCAAACCAGATTTTCTTGGCAATTTTAATATTCAGGTCCTGTGTATACAGGTTTTTTTGGTTTGGGGCATTTTTTAGATAATACCTTGGGAGTCTCGCATTTAACATTCAGTTCTTTTTATGATGCATCTCATTCTCCTGGGCTTTGAATGGCAGTTCATAAGGAAGCAATTGCCAAGCAGTCAGAGCAGTTCCCTGCCTGTAAATAACAGAGGTGTGCCATGCTGATCACTGTCCCTGTGGACATGAATATGCACATTTGGTCAGTTCCTGAAAACCACTGTCCATGTCAGGCTTGGTCTCTTTTTTGGCCCGTAGAAGAGCATTAATCATAACCCTTGCTCTGACTGAAGAAAATGCAGGAATTACAAACAGATATTGTGGAACCACAGTACCTGTAGTTCTCTCACAAAATAATGTTGGGAGGGGTGTTGTTTTATGTTTTTAAACTAGGTCTGCCATGTTTGAGTCTTACTGCCTATTTTTAATGAAAGTTTCCATTGCTCTCCCCAGAATATCTTGTTTCGTAATATTTTCCTTTATTCCAAAGTCCTGTTAGAATAATCTGTTTTTACTTGGAATAAAAAAAAATCACATGTGAATGTCAGTCTTGCATGCTAACAAGAGCTCCCACACTGACTGCTCCACGCCTTTCCTTTTCATGATTGTTCTGAAGACTTCAGTAAAGAGATTTCCTGACATGTTGCAGAGATGTGAAGATTAAGCACTTGTTTTGAATTTATGATGGTAAGCTTGTAAGAAGGTGTTATAAGTATGCTTAGATTATTGACAAATCTAGTTCTTTAATGACTTTTTTTTCTCGATTCTGTACTGGTTAATGCTTTGTCTGCAATACTAGAACTTTTAGTTTTCTGAAATGTCAGAGATTACCAGCTGCACTACATACAATATCTATAATACAAGTTGCATTTTTTTCAGCTTGTATCCCAATTCAGCTGAACAGCTGGGAAGGTGGCAACAGCTACTATAGTGATGACAGTGAGACAAGCATCACCTCTGACTTGACATGGCCAGTGTATTGCATTCCTTGCTAACAGCCAGTCTCTTCATTACTCTTGCAGTAAAATTAAATTTATAGGAAATATTATATTTGAGTGGCAAGTTTGAGTCATGCATATACCCTCATATCTCCGTAGAAAAGAGCAGGGATCTAACCACTAGAAAAATGTTTGTAACGTTTCTTTGCTGATTTTCTCTCCTGTTGATGTTTGTATGTTTTCTTAGGAGGGAAAAGTTTTCCAGTGCTCTCCTCCTTTCTGAAGAAAGTGTGCCAGTTTTAGTTTAGAGAATTTATTCGGAAACTTTCTAGCTTACTATTTTACAAGTACTGTAATGGCGCTCAATGAAGAGTGTTTTGGTTGACTATGGGTTCTCTTTTGTCTGTCATCTCTTTAAAAAATTTTGAATGGTAAAAAAGCAGCTGAAAATCAAAATATGTAGCTTTAAAAGGAGGTCTAAAGCCTTATTTTTAATAGTGGCTCTTACCTAGGAATCAGAACAATCAAAGGCCAGGCTTCAGCCGTGGATCACGGAGCGCGCAATCAAATAATGTGCTATAAAACAGTGTGAGATGGTACAGACTAAACACGGAAGACGTATCATTTAGGGAATGCTTCCTGGGCACAGTGACTCCGAGAAAAGTGAATCTGTCTTCCTCAAAACATGTACCATTTATTGTACATGAGTTGCTGATCGTGTGTGTGGAGGGGAAGATGGTGTAAATAACCTGACGGCTGCTGGGCCAGGGGAAGCGCTCTCTGTTGGAACTCCACTCTCGGCGAGGGCCGCGCCTGTGGCGGGGGGAAGGCCGGGCTGAGGCGGGCACCGCGTGCATCTCAGCGCTGCCCGCTCGGACACGGCCGCGCCCGGAGTGCGCTTTCTGAGGGCGCGGAAGTGGCCGGGGGCATCCGGCGCCGCCGCCCTCCCACAGGCGCTGGCACCACCCGCACGCACGTAGGGTTCGTGCCGAGGCAGCCGCAGCGCCGGCGCCTGTTGTGCGGCTGCGGGCCGGAGCTGAGGGCGCCGAGCGCTGACTCCATCCGCGCTGCCTCGGGGCCGGGACCGATGGCGGCGGTGAGAGGGGAAACGCATCGCCGCCTCCCCCCGCGGCCGGCGCAGAGTGGGTCGGCCCGGGCCGCACCGTGGCGGGAGGCGGGGGGAGCACGACGCGTGCGCAGTCGCTGGGCGGTGCGGGGTCCCGAGGCGGGAGGCGCCGGGGCCGGGGCGCGCGAGGTGCGGCGGGGTCCCCTCGCGGCGGTGTCCCCTCACGGCGGGGTCCCCTCACGGCGGGGTCCCCTCGCGGCGGGGTCCCCTCGCGGCGGGGTCCCCTCGCGGCCGGATCCCCTCACGGCGGGGTCCCCTCACGGCGGGGTCCCCTCGCGGCGGGGTCCCCTCACGGCGGGGTCCCCTCGCGGCGGGGTCCCCTCACGGCGGGGTCCCCTCGCGGCGGGGTCCCCTCACGGCTGGATCCCCTCACGGCTGGATCCCCTCACGGCTGGATCCCCTCGCGGCGGGGTCCCGCGCAGCCGGGGCAGGATTGGGTTGGGTTGTTTATCCGAACCTGCCACTGGAGGTCGAGGTGACGCCGCCGACTTTCCGAGCGCGTCCCGACCGCGCCGCCGGCGCGATGGGTTGGGTGGGGCTAGGCTGCGGGAAAGAGCAATAGGGAAGGGGCTGCCAGCGGTGTCGAGAATTGCTGTAGCTCTTTCTGTGGGCAGGTGCTGCTGGTTTGTGGATTATGAGAAAAAATACGTAATTGCCAGAGGAGGCGATGTTGTGGTGCTGAACATCTCTGGTGACGAATGCTCCCGCTGCTCCTCGCTCCCTCAGTCAATTTATTTATACTGAAACCTCTTGTTCTTAGGTTTGCTTTCCTGCAGCGAACTCCTGAAAGTCTCTTTACAGTGAGATCAAGGTGCCTTTTTCAGCTCATCGTTCCAGATGTCAAGCTTTGTCTAACTCTTCGGTTTCTCGTAGTTGAAAGAAGTATGTTTATTTTCTTTCTGCATCTGTTATTGATACTACTTAATCTGTTTAATGGTTTTAAAGAGAGTAGTAGTAAAACAGCATCCTGAAGCTAAAATAGGTAGTATTCAATGATTTGGTCTTCAACTAAATTGCTGTGCCATACACTATCTGAAAAGAACAAGTATTTTGCCCTTGCATATGCACCTTTGTGTATATGTACATAATTCTATGTGTGTGCATGCATTTATACATACTTGTGTGTCCATGTATGTACAAAACTGTGTGTGTATGTTTATGTAAAAAAAAAAAGTGAGTATACGTGGTTCGCAAATGCTTGAGATCACAGGTCCTCAGCAGTGAAATCATTATTCGCAATGGAGCACTTATCTAAAACGGCAGACTATTATTTCAGTTAACTCAATAAAAAAATAGTATTGCTAGTTTATTATCAACAGCTTGTAAGAGTTGTAGGCACTTAATTTTGGCTCTGTGCTTCCTTATTCTCAGGAAACTTGATCTGCAGCATGGGGAGTTACTGTTTGGAGTGTACCTCTTCAGGGGATTTCCCAGACCCAGTGTAAATCACTTGTCTGATACAATTTAAACTGGTTCCAGCAGATTTAAGTCCTGGGGAAACGCATGCAAATTTCACATTGTCTTTTGTTGTTCTGTGTAGTAGCAAATGCAATTTCGGGAGAGGTTCCAATTCTGATCACCCAACTAATACTCACATTTTGACTTAAATGTTTTAGTCAGTCTGGTCAAACCTTGGATTGGCAACACAGGTATGTGGTATTGCGCAGATGTTTTGCCATCACTGCTGTCGCTATCTGTGAAAGTAAGCAGAAGGGAGCTCTTGGACAAATTCAAACAAAAATGAAGTGGATGCAAGCAAGGACAGGTAGCCTGGTAGGAATACAGAGAGATTGTTTGAGCAGTCAGGGATTAGGTTGGGAAAGGTAAAGTCCTGATGGAATTAGATCTAGCCAAGGATGTCAGGGGCAACAAGAAAAGCCTCTATAGGTATGTTAGTTGATTTATTAAAATATGAATATCGATGTAATATCAATATTCAACTGTGACGTACAAAAAAACTCTGTAACACTTAAAGTTAGTGTATGTTTATTGCAGCGCATGGGTTAGCTCCCTAATGCACACTGCAAAGGTAATTACACAGCCTTTTATTTACAAAAATGTTGAATACACAAAATAGAAATGTATATTCATACCCCTGTCACTTCCCCTTCTCCGCTTCCTATGCTAACACGGCTATTAAGCATGCGGAGTTTGTTCCCTGAAACTGAAATGGGTCGGTGGTCCTTTCGTGGGGAGTGGTCACTGAAAGGAGGAAGTAAAACGAGTCTTCCTCATTCTAAACTTTCAACCTTTTCAATGCAGATGTGATTGATGGGTGGTAGAACTCCCTGTTTCCTGTTTTCTAGGACTATTTCAGTGGGTTTCTGGAAGCAGGAGGTCTTGTGCTGTATTGATTAGTTTCTCTGTTTGACAAGCAATGAGTTATTAAATCCGGGGTAGCTTATCTTAAATCCAGTTTCTTTTTAACCATCCTCTAACTTTTAACTGATTTAAGCAAAGCTGATGTTTATTTCAGCTAAATCGGCAACATCTGTTGTTAACTATAACCTTAGCTTTCCTCAAAGCTTCAAAATTAGTGTCACATAATGATAGAAGGAAGATTAGGAAGAGTGTGGGCCCTCTCTGGAAGGAAGCAGGAGACCTGGTTAGCCAAGAAGTGCTCCAACCATACTCAACAAAAAGGATGGAGAGGGTCTTTTTACAAGGGCGTGCAGTGTTAGGAAGGGGGATGGATTTAAACTGAGAGTGGGTTTAGATTAGCGATTAGGCAGAACTTCTTGGCTGTGGGGTGATGAGGCCCTGGCACAGGGTGCCCAGAGGAGCTTGGCTGCCCCACGCGTGGAAGCATTCAAGGCCAGACTGGATGGGGCTTTGAGCAATCAGATAGTGGAAGGTGTCCCTGTCCGTGGCAGGGAGTGAAGCTGGATGAGCTTTAAGGTCCCTTCGAACCCAAACTAGTCTGTCATTTTATGATTCTGTGCTTTAACAATGCTAGGTGAAGAACTTGCCTTTGCAAATGAGTTTTTGTTTCTTTTTTTTCCTTCAGAATTTGTCTTGCTAATGTAGTATGTTTCATTTATGAAATAGGAAGTCTTAACTGTTAAACTTTTTTTCAGATTTTTTTTTAAATGGCGACATTAATTCGCACTTTAGCAGATCATAGTGATGATGTCAACTGCTGCGCCTTCTCATCGTCGTGCTTGGCCACTTGTTCCATGGACAAAACAATTCGCGTCTATTCTCTGCGCGGCTTCGCGGAGCTGCCGTACTCGCCGCTGGCGGGCCACGCGTACGCCGTGCACTGCTGCTGCTTCTCGCCGTCGGGCCGCCTGCTGGCCTCCTGCTCCACGGACGGCACCACGGCGCTGTGGGACGCGCGCCACGGCGGCCGGCTGGCCGTGCTGCCGCAGCCCGGGGACAGCCCCGTCAGGGTCTGCCGCTTCTCGCCCGAGCCCGCCTACCTGCTGGCGGGGGCGGCCGATGGCAGCGTGGTGCTTTGGAACGTGCGCTCCTTCAAGCTGCACCGGTCAGTGCCAAATGTTTTGTGACAAATACTTAGTTTTGAAGTGAATGTAGTTGAAGTAGTATGCTGTAGTTGTACGGTGCTTACACCACTGATGGATATCACAAAGAAACGGGGATAGAATTTAGATGACCAAAAGATTTACCAATGGGAGAGGGAGAAGTGCTGAGTAGCTTTTTGGTTTTTTAAAGTTAAACAAGAACTCAAGAAGCTTTAATTTTTACAAAGTTATCTTGCATCTAAATCCTGATTTTTTAAAAATTCATTTCATTGGTTTAACATGAGGCCAGGATGCATTGCTGGCTGTGTGGATCAATAAACTGTGGTACATAATACACAACCAGTGGAACCTGACTGTACTGTGTGCTTTGGATTGCATTACACACAGTGGTATAAATCAAATGTTTGATTACCAGAAGTTTGGAGTTGAGGGAGGAACGTTTCACATAGGCTTCCAAGAAACATTTGAAAACAAAGCAGATGAGCATATTTATTGGCGTTGTACAGTTAAAGGCGTGAGCCTTAGAGCTATCTTCAGAGTCCTCCTCCACATCTGTGTCTTTCAGTGAGTTCTTCAGGCCAGTTCTTGTAAAGAACTTGTACTTTGGCAATACATTATTTAGGTTTTAGGGCCCTATTACAGAACTAAATTACTCTCTAAAGTTAGAAAAGTAACGAACTGATGTTTCACTCAGGACTGAGGGGGCATCTGTTTCTGAAAGTCAGAATTGTCTGATGTCAGTGGTCCCCTGTCAAGCAAATCCCTCCTTTGGTGGCCTCTTTGCCTTCTACAGCACTGATTTATGTGTAGTTTTTCAAAATGATTGATTATAGTTACTTGTAATTGTGTAAATCTAGAAATTTGTCCATAAACAGAATTCTTACAGATTTTTGTCACCGTGTTTTTTGTAATACTTACAGAAACACTGAAGTGGTGGTTTTGTTTTCAGACTGTAAAGAGGTACTGATAACCCATTTTTTCCTAGTTTTATCTTTAAGAAAAATTGGGAAATACAGTTGCTAGTATTCTGAAATCTGAGGGTTTATCTGTTTTGAGACATTACTAGTGAAGAGATTATATTTATTGTATTCAGAATGCTTGTTGCTGAAGGGAAATACCCAGAAATATAAGAACAACATTTCTTACAATTGTATGCTCTTATACATGCACTGATGCATGTTTTAGACCTACATCCTAATTTTCTTCTAGTTGAATGGTGGATGTATAATGACTATGTAGAAACGATATTGTTATTACAAGCAGAAATTATTCTGCTTTGGTGCTTTCATTGCAGAGAAATAAGAAAAAACTTGAACATTCCCATCCTGTCCTCTTCAACCATTAAAAGTTCATTTCAGAGTGTAAACAGGCCAGCAGTAGTCAACTTTATATCTATTTTGAGATGTGTATATGTGTATGCATTTTCAGCTCATGAATTTTTTATTGTCATTTGTAATTGCAGATAGAAAAATGCTTGTCTTGTTTTTAAAAGTTGAAATTAGTATCTCATAGCAATCATCAAGGTATTTAAAAATTATGTCAGAGGAAGTTAGTTAACCATCTAATGTCCATCTGTGGTCCTCTGTTTCTTTTGAAACAGTTGATTATATTCATGCTGAAAATGAGAAAACATTTTACCACACTGTTTTGTCACTTGACTAAATATATGGATCGTAATTATAATAAAATTACATAATATTTGCTCTTTATCTACTCAGCTGTTGTAATTGACTGCCCAAATTGTGAAGTAAGATGGTCATTTAAGTAATTTCTGTGGTGGATGTGAACAAGAAAGCAAGTTGACTTACATGTATTTCTTAGTGGTCTCTATTTCCTGTTCAGTAGTCAAGTTACAAAACTGGTATTTGCCCTGCAAGTTTTAAATATGTGCACAATGCTATTTATTTTACTGTTGTTTTCAGAGCAGAATCTGCAATTTATTGTGTGAAAGAAGGAAAATTGTAAAAGCTGCACTAAAGAAAAAGGACTGTACATATAAAAATGGGAAGCACTGTAGTGGATTTGATAGTATTCTTAATAAAAGAATTAAGGGAGAGAATGCTTTTTAGAGGGTCATGGGTCTGTTTAGTGTGACACTGAGGAAAATTTATTGATTTGTCTTCTGTGACATTAAGTTTGACACCTCTGGCAGTAAATAAAATTTCTGTCAGTAAAAGAGAATTTTCAGCTGTTCTACAAAGTAGGCAGAGTAAATAGGACTGACATTTCTTGCCATGTGACTGTTTCTCATGGCTGTGATTTTCTCCCTGCACTTAAAGTCTCAGCTATGCAAGCTTATCTGGATTTGATGTCTCTTAAAAGGAGTGAGACTCTTTCTCTTAACTTTGGGTTATCAGATAATGTAAAGGATGTCAGGTTGAGCCCACTTTGTTCCTGAGGGTTGACCCTCAGCGTGCAGGTTCCATATCTGCTAGAAATTTTCTTTGAAGATCAGTTTTACAAAGTGCTTTGGCTGACTTAGTTAAAATACAGAATTTCTTTTCCACATTGCTTTCTCTTGTGTACAAGAGATACAATCATTCAAAATTAATCCCACATCATAAATCACAAAGTATTCTACTCAGCTACAGCTTATCATATGGGCTAGTGGATGTTCTCTTTTGTCTCTAAAACCAGAAGAATTGTCAGTCTTTTCCCCCCTTGTTTGTGTGCATGTAAATCTATGTTAATGACAGTTGTGTATTTATCTTCAACTTTGAAAATGTATCTTGTGTAGAATTTTAAGAGTGCATTGTGCCTTTTAAGTGTTAAATCGATGCAAATTTTCTTTAGTTTGAAAATGATTTTATCACTCAGTTAAAATTATTGCCTTGGGTTTCCATCTCATGTTTTTACTCCTGCTGTCAAAGAGCAGGTCTGGTCCTTGCTGCACAGCTTATTTTGCTCTCTTTTCTTAGTTGGTTTGAGTTTCTCTTTCCTCGGTTAGCTAGTTCCAAAGTGCAAATCTTAGAAGAGTTTGGCTTATTGCATCAGACTGCATTTGAGAGGTCACTTTGTAGAACTTTACCTGCTCTAAATTCAAATCCTGTGTACTCTTGCTTTTCAGATCTGCGAAAGTTAAAGGTGGTTCTTTGATGGCTTGTGCATTTGCTCCCAATGGAAATTTCTTTGTCACTGGATCATCAAGTGGTGATTTAACCATTTGGGATGATAAAATGAGATGCCTGTATAATGAAAAAGCACATGATCTTGGCGTTACCTGCTGTGATATTTCTTCACATCCAGTATCTGGTTAGTTATTCAACTCACCAGGGGAGGATCATTTTCAAAGAGAGACTCTATTTCTCCCTAGCTCTTGTTTTCATATTCTTTTTGCCATTGGTGCTCAAAATACAAATGACCTTGTGAAGAGATGATGTTTTAGAATATTCTTAAGTAATGGTTGTGGTCAGGTTGATGGCAAGGAATGTACTAGGTCAACAGACGAGGTGATCACTTTGAGTAGCTAATTACCCCAGGCAGACAGGGGTTTTAGAAGATGCAGTGCTTGATTACCATTCCCACTTGACTCTCTCATGCTTTGGTTCCCAAGGAGCAGGCCTGGATTAAAACAATGCAGAGAGCTTAACCTAATGCTTGAACTGTGGAATATGAACAGATAGGCTATTTTCCTGCACCTCACTTTCTCATTTAGAGGAATTTGGGGGAGTAATGAGCCCAGAATCTCCTGCGTTCCACTAAGGTGTTCAAAAATCCTAGAGCTGTTTTAGCATTTTACCACATGGTCATTTGCTTCTAATGGAGGTTGGGAAATTAGGAAGAAGACTCCTTGTCAGCTTTAGGAAGTAATGCAGCAACTTAACAACCTTATGTGTATACTTCTCATGCTTTCCAGGTCTATTATTGAGACAAAGTGACATTCATCAACATATTTAGGCTTTTGTATTCAGAACACACAAGCTGCCCTTTCAAAGGCCCCAACAGCTGTACCTGAGCAGCCACTTGCACCTTCAAGTGCTGAACGCAGCAGTAAGTGCTGCTGTCTGTGTACCAGCCTGTCTGAGGAGTGGTGCAGAGCAGGAGGAAAACAGGAGATAAGCAATGGGGAAGAAAGCAGGACAGAAGCAGGAGGAAGCTGAGGAAGAAGGGTGTGAACATAACACTTCAGAACAGAGAATCGGTGATGGGCAACACCAAATCAACAAATATGTGTCCACTGAAAGGTGTAGGATCTTTCTTGGTGAAAATACTGCACAAAAAACTCCATTGTGAATTAAGAGTTGCATCTGAGGGCAAAACATGCGTTGCAGCTGAAACAGATCATAGTGTAATTTCCACCACTCCATTTCATATTCAGATTATTCTCTTGGTTTAAAAATTGCAGCCTTCTGCCAAGATAAAGTGAAACAGGCAACAAAGCAGGTATTTCCTACACTGTGGATTTGTTCTGTATGATTTATGATAATTCTTGTTTTTTTAATCCATCTATTATTGAAAGTCAACATATTTCCTTTCTTGTGTTGCTGTTTAATCATCAGTGGTTGAACCTTCTGAGATTTTTGTTAGATGTAACACATTATGAAATGCATACAAGTAGTGCTTATCCAGTACAATTAGAGATAGTTTTGAGCTGAGACTCTCTTTACCTGCGTAATTCGGAGCACGTTTTGATCCGGAGGGTCTGATAGGTTCTTTGTGCTTTAGGCTGTGACAGGTGGTTATGCTGCCTTTGAAGTGGACTCAGTCCCAGTGGCCTAGGAGCTCACAGGATCTAGAGCAGTTGTGGTGGAGTTTGCCATCTTAAGGAATATAGGTCAGGTAAGGAATAGAGGCAGGCTTCCAGCTCCTCAGGGACATTGTCAGTGGGATCCCCGGGGTGACGAGAGAATGGAACAAGGGCTGGCAGCTCTTCAGGGAAGTCTTCTGCTGAGTGCAAGAGTCTGTGGTCCCTGGGAGCCAGAAACTGGGCAAAGAGGGCAAGAGACTGGCACGGCTGAGTCAGGAATTGCTGCTCAAACTAAAAGGCAAGAAACAAATGCACAGGCAGTCAGAACAAAGACATGTAAGCTGGGAAAGGTATAGAGATGAATTAAAATTGTGTAGGGAGGGGGTGAGGAAGGCTGAGGTGAAGATGGAACTGAGCCTGGCGAGGGCTGCAGTGTTCACAGCCTCTCACCCACAGCACCCCAAGTCCTTGGCAGGGTGCTCTCACCTGCTCACCCTCCAGCCTGGATTGTTACCGGGTTGCCCCAGTCCAGCTGCTGCACCAGCACTTGAGGTTCCCATGGGCTTGTCCAGGTCCCTCTGGGCTCCTCCCGGGTCCTTGTCCTTCCAGTGTGTCACTTGCACCACAGCTTGCAGGTGGTGCGGGTGAGATTTGCTGAGAGTGCTCTGGCTCCCTATTAAATATCTTAATGAAGATATTAAATAGCACTGGTCCCAATACAGAACCCTGAGGGACACTACTGGTCCTTGGGCCTCTGAGCCATTGACTTACCCTCAGGTTGCAACCATCCAGCCACTTTCTTATGCATCTGACAGTCCACTTGGGGAACATGGTAATTCAGAAGTGTTCATAGCCACTGAATCAAGGGGGGAAAGCTGTAAAAGTGTTACTTTTACAGTAACACTTAAATGCAGTATTTCACACTTAAATGCAGTATTTACTAAGTGTTTGGCTGGACTGCAGTCATGTCAGCTTATAAAAATGAAAAGTTCAACGTGTAAAAGTATGAAAATTCCCTGTCAGATACTCTAAAATTTTGTACATGTGTATGTGGTTTATTTTGAGAATTATGGAACTGTAGAAAAAATGGATATAACCATATAATTTAGATTAAAAGACTCCAGCAGTATAATCAGAGGAAACAAACATTTCCCATCAAGAAACCTTAAAACATGAGCACAGCCCTGGTCTTGTTCAGACAGGAGTGTAACGATATTTATTTCTTATATCCAAACTGTTTTAGAACTTCTGCAATGATTTTTATCCTGATGTAGTTTACTGATCTGACTCCCATTTTTATATTTTAATTTTATCAGATAGTGCAAATGGGTTCAAATACTTCCAGATGGCTTCCTGTGGACAAGATAATCAGATCAAACTCTGGCTTATTTTGTTTGCAGATTTCTTAGGTTTGTATGGAAATGTTTTTTGAATATACCAATGTCTTGGGTCTTTAGTGACAATTTAAATCAAAAATCAAATTTATACTACTGGATTCACAGCCAAACTAACCACAGGTTGAAAGTTTTCTTTTAATTATTAGCTGGAGAACAGCTAAGGCATTCAGCACTTTGTGATGCTGTGCCATGTAGATTTTATTTAGTGATTTATTTATCAACAAGTATTGAAAGTAAAGATTTTATAAAAATCCTACTGTGGCCTTTCAACAGGTTGATAGGTTAAAGCCTCTTAATCTGCCTGGCCAGGGAGAGGTTTGTTTATATGTTTCAGCATATCCTGGGCCTTGAATGAGAGCTGGAGAAAAGAATACAAAAGCTGCAAAAACTACAATGTAGAGACTAGGTAAATTGCCAGAAGTATCTTCAGTGGGTCCTTTTTTGTAATTTCTTATGTGTAAAAGTATGTAAGGATTAATCTTACATGTCCAGATGCACATTTAATTATCTAAAACTGTGTGAGATATGCTAAGACCACAAAGTGAGTAAGTTGGAGATACTAAAAAGGGAGGAGATCTGTGATCTTTTTATCCCCTTTATTGTAAACAGTACGTCAGAGTCACATCTTTGGTGGAGCTTTGGGCTTCTTAAAGCAGCTTGTGTTACACCTTGTCAGATATGGCCATATGTAATGATTTACTTTTTTGTATTTTTAGGTGTTCAGTTAAAATATAAATGCACACTGAGTGGGCACTCTGCCCCAGTTCTGGCTTGTGCATTTTCGTGTGATGGACAGATGATAGTCTCAGGGTAAGCAGCACCTTGTTGAAATGTCTGGCTGTCCAGGTTGACACTTCAATACTGTAAAACAGAAAATTCAAAAGAGTTGAAGCTTTCTAAATATTTATTATTGATAATTAAGGTTCTGTGACCTCTAGAGCTGTTGAAGTGTCTTTGCAATCCTCTTGTAGGTGACTGAGTTTGAAATCTCGGGTTGTGGAAAAGGTTAATGAAACAGTTTCCTTTTCCTTCTCTGCATCATTTTAATGTCAATGCGTTTTATTTTAAGGTCTGTGGACAAATGCGTCATAATCTATGAAACTGTAAGTATAGCATAATACAATAATAACAGCATTTGTTGGGGTGTTGTCTTCAAATATGAGCACTGCTTCTGCAGGGTCTTATCAATGAAAAAATATTAAAGAATACAAATGATACAAAGCCAAAATATTTACTGTGCATTTGGGAGTAGGAGGGGAAGGAGTCTAAGGAAAAATGTCTCCTGAGAGATATTTTTTATTTACATTGTGAGGATTTGTCAGTTGATTTCTCTGCTGTAGGGTGTTACTCCATTAATTCCATACTTACGAGTATTACAAGATTCATATTGAAGCAGAAGGATTTTTTTGTTATCCTAACTTTATCTTAGCTTCCAAAGCAAGGAGGACTGTACATTTTGACATAAAATCAGGAATGGTGATCATAGAAATTCTGTAGTTAGTTATATGGGAAGTGCACATAAAATAGAAGCATAATAAAGAATTCAAGAAAATTTTTCTATTACATACAATGTCTTTAAAATATATTGGTTAAGCATTTTCTATAATAATGTTGTTATATCCTTTGTGATTCACCTGGAAGTGGTATATATACCTTTAGTACTTTATAGTATTAAAAATAATTATTTTATTGAAAATGAAGGATGAACAAATTTTAAACTTATTCAGCTTGCTCTCAACATACCTATTGTATTGATACGATTTTTAAATTGGCATTAAAGTTTTTCACCAAAATCCCTAATATGATACCTGCACACTTTTTGGCCCAGTTACTTTAGTAGTTTGAAGTTTAGGCACGTATGTAAGATGTCCTCTAGAGTCTGGGAGCCTCAGAAAATTGAAAGATGAAGGAAGCCACAGCCCAAATATTTCTTAACATTGTTCATCAGCTTTTGTGGCGTTAGGTTTTTATCTAATAGGACAATAACTTCTAGTTGTGAATTCTCCTTTGGAGATACTCAGAACCCACCTGGACACCTGTCCAAGGTGATGCTGCTTTAGCAGGGGGTTGGGCTGTATGATCTCCAGGGCTTTCCATCCATCCTGTGATTCTGTGAGGAAAAGTGGGAACAGTAAACCCTTGTGAGAGCGAGAGAGATTTCAGCCTATATTAGGGCACTTTAATCATGTTGGACAGCTCAAAATACTGGAGTGCTGGCTGAACAATTAATGATTCAGAATAACATTGCTCATCATCTTTCCAGCCTGACTGTACCTGTCAAAGAAATGCTATTTTTCATAGGGGGAAAATAAGTTAAAACTGCCAAAATTCAGGAATTTAGGTTTTTAGTAGCGTTTAGTGGCCAAATAGAGAATAGATGAAATAGGTGTGGTTAATTATTGGTCCAATTGAAAGATTATGGGTTGACCCCCACAATGACCATTTTGGTCATTTCTAACACAAGATTTGTAGAAGAAATGTCTTTATCTGCACAACCAACCAGCCAATATGGATTTAACTCAGTCAGTGTTTCTGGCACTGTTCCCCCTGCATGTTCATGCTGGCTGATTGTGCAGGGAACAGTGTCCTAGGGAATCTAATAGGGGCTTCAGGCAGAAAATTCAGTTTGCATTTCTGGCTGCTGGTCAGCCTTGTCAAGGTTGCAGGTGATTGAGTTTGTTGTCTAACTTCTCTGAAGGCAGCTTCTGTCACCTTTCAAGAAGCAATATTCCCTATTTTCAAAGGAAGCATACAGGTGAAGAAACTTTTTTTTTTTATTCATTAAGATTTAAAATCACAAAAACTCTTTTGCAGAGTACTGGCAATACCCTTCACACTTTGTCTCAGCATACAAGGTAAGAAATCAGCATGATTATTCTGTTTCATAAATAAAAGAAATCCTTTTCTTGTGAGTTTTCAGACCTGTTTTTTATCTGTAGGTATGTTACAACTTGTGCGTTTGCACCACATAGTCCCTTACTTGCCACAGGCTCAATGGATAAAACTGTGCACATATGGCAGCTTGACCTTAAGCAGCCCTGTGCAGGTCAGTGTGTGAAGTGTTTGTAATCTGTTCTTTAAATTAAAACACCATCTGAAGATGCGAAAATCCCACATTCTTACCTGCACTTAATGTGTAACGTCAGGATTGTGTGCATATGCTTAGAAGAGGTATTCTCTTTTGGTTATTTTGTGAAGAAAAATATACTAGATGTATCTTAATGTTATTAATTTGCTGTATCTGTTTTTCTGGTATTTGCAATTGCTTATTCTCTGGATAGCATTTAAGAGGTGAATATTTTTGCCAGAGGGCTGAAAGATTTCTTGGACACTCACAATTAGTGACAAATTGAAAATACACTAATTGCAAGCATAATTGTCAATTAGAAGTGCACCTTACCAGTCATTATAAGTGAAAAACTAATTGTACAAATGACACTAATGCCATTAATATAGAATAATGAATGGTACAAATTACACCAGCACCTAAAATTTGTGGAACAAAGGTACAGATTGTTTAAAGCACAACAATAAGTTTGGGTTTTGGTGTGCCTTCCAAGGTGTGAGATGATTCCAGTGTCTGCTTACACTTTTCTGTGTTTGTTCAATTCAAATTTGACAGTGTAGGCATCTAAGAGACTAAATTCCTCTAAACTTTGAAAATTCATAGGTAAGAGGTAAATCCAAATTACTGCCCTCCCTCCCAAAAGAATGTCTAATAAGCATTTCTTTTATTAGATGAAGAATTTATAGTACTGAGAACACTTAAAAACGGGATCTATTAATGGCATTGTTTCTTTGAACTGAGAACTTCATTCTCAGTTGCTTTTTGGGAGGTTGTGATGAGGTTTTTTTGTGGGGGAGGGCAGAGGGTGTTGCTAGGTTTCAATTTTGTTTGTTTGTTGGTTTTAACTTTTTTACATTTCCAAAGGAGGTACTGTAGAAAATGAATCAAAGGTGGCTGTCGAGGACTGGTCAGAGGATGATGTTTCAGCCTGGCTCTGTGCACAGGATTTATCAGACTTCGTTGGACTTTTCAAAATGAATAATATTGATGGCAAGGAACTACTGAATCTTACTAAGGAAAGTCTTGCTAACGAATTAAAAATTGGTAAGAATATTGAAATCCAAATAGTTTTGAATCTCTAGATAGAATACTTTGAAATGTTGTAATGAAAGCAAGTTAGGAGTTCCATACATGGATTTTTTTTCCCTGAAATGCCTTTTTCATCTCATTTCCAGAGCTGTTAAAAACTCCCCTAATGTTACATTGTCCACAGTATTCCATTTTTTGTGTGTGTGTTTGCTCATACCTGGAGACACACAATGCACTTCTACTAATGATGCTCTTAAATGATCTTACCTGATCTTGTTTCTATTTTCCTTGTTTGATCTTGTATTATTAAGCTGTGGAAAAGGAATTTCAGCTTTTTTCTATAATTCATGTTTCTCACTTTGGTAAATAGGGTGGTCTGTAGTTTTTCCTATCAGTCTGCAGAAGTGCCATGTTTAGAATTGCAGGTGTTCACCAACCTTGGATCAAACAGTGAAATTTTTAAGTGTCCATTTGATGATGACTTTTGGTAAGGATCAAGCAAAGCTTGCCTAGCTCAGACACTTTCTAGTACATCAGGGTTCCTACATTGTCCTGTTGCTTTACTGCAAAACTGTGATTACATTTTAGAAGGAATCACAAAGAAGCACCAGATTAGTAAGGATTCCACAGTGGTCACTATGAAATAAGAAGTTCAAGGATAGTGAACTGCACTGGAACTTTCAAAATACAAAAGTTCTCTGTTAATTTTGATGACCAGATTTAGGTGTAAATTAGGTACTAATAAGTTTGTCAAAGTGAGGTCAAGTATAACAAAAGGCTGAATGAGGTAAGAAACATTTTAAAAACTAGTTGGATATTGTTCATTGTAGGAAGACTGCTCCCTTCTTCTTTTGTGTGTGTTTGTGAAATTGGTCTATATTGGATCCTATTATCTCTGTGTAACAGCTAGCTTTGTTAAAGTCTAGAAATAACAGAGATGCTGGGAATCTGTCAGGAATTGTCATCCATGAAAGACACTTGGCTTCCTCAGTTTATGCAGACATTTTCCTTAGCACTGAAGTAGAGGCTAATCAAATAACGCTGACTAGAAAGTTCTGTGAGAATTGAATGTCGTGTGACCAATGACCTGCTACAAAGAGAGTCCTCTGTGGGGAAAGAAATACAACAAAGTTATAGAAATTATGGCTGCATATATCGGACTTGAAAAATTGCTTTCTATCTGCCATAGCTCAAGCATTTACAGAATAGGAAAACACTATCTGCCTAAAATGAACATTTTCTGTGTTACACAAATTCCTGTTTAAATTTTAGGATTCTACCACCATACAAATGCTTGTCTTTTCTCTCCTGGATAAGCTGTTTTCTTTGCTCTGAGGATGTAAGATCTTGCTTAAGACCTCTAGAAGTTTTTCCCAGTCTTTGCAGTTTGGAGGATTTCAGTGTTCTTTTAAAAACCACAGGCTCGGGCAGCTTTCAGTTGTGCGTTTTTGTAGGCCCTAGACAGCAGTGCTGTACAGCAGGAGTGGTGTAACAGAGGTGGGTACGAGCAGCTGTGTGGAATGCCAAGGTGAAGGTGAAGGGAAATCAAATCCAGTCTGTTGGACGTGGTGGCAGCACCTGTGCACAGCTGCACCTTCCTACTGGCGCTGCTTTGTCCCATGCCAAGTCCTGCAGGGGCCAGTGCCAGGCTGTGGCTGCCAGGCCACTGCTCTGCCACGGCTCTGCTGCACTTGCACGGGTTTTACAGAATGTTTTCATTACTGCCCCAAGTTCCCGTTGCACAGCAGGAGAGAGAGCAGTGGCAGAGCTGGCTGGGGCGGGAGCCAGGGCTGGCTGCAGGCCTGTGGTTTAGGGGGGTGGTGAGATGGAGCTGTCTCCTGTAACACAGCTGCTGACTATTTCAAGACCTGACTTCCTTGCCTTACCCGTCTGCTGTCCACTTCATGTACAAATAATTTTTCAGAGTCTCTAGGCCTGCGCAGTAAAGTTCTCCAGAAAATTGAAGAACTGAGGATGACAATGATCTCGGTGTCTGTTCCTGATGAGTTCCTATGTCCTATAACAAGAGAGCTTATGAATGATCCTGTCATTGCCACAGGTATGTCTTTACATGACATGGATTAAAACTAATTATTTGAGGCTAAAAATAGGCCCATTTTGTGTTCCCACACCTATCCTATCATCAGCCTAAAAAGATAAACTGTTCTAAATAGCTATCAAAACAAACCAGAATTGTGATAAATGTTTAATTTGCTGAATTACAGCTCCAATATGGAGGAAAATACTGTATCAAGCAACTTCTCCCTCTTTTTAATGTGACTCCCTTTATGTGCCTTTGTAAATGTTACATGCCTAATTACAGTGTTGGCTCAGTAAGTGCGAAGTGGAATTTTGCACAAATCAAACAACCCTCCCCCAAAAAAACCCAAACCACCCAGGCTCATTACCATGCTTAGCACACCATCTACAGGGCACTTACTTAAAAGTTTGTACAGAATGAGACTCCTTTAATGCAGCAAGCCCTTGGAACTGTGATATGCCAGCAGCACGTTACAGTTAAAACATTTTGTGAAGAACTAGTGTTTTGTAGTTCTTGTGGGGAGAGGGAAGGAGGAGCACACAAGCATCAGAAAATCAGTATAGTTTTTTCTGTTGCTGTGTGGACAGTGACTAACTTCATCCAGTTCTGAGGTATTAGGGTAGAGTACTGAGAATTAAAGTGGTCAAAATATAAAAACATTTGCTAACTGCTGAGTGATGGTGGCTTTATTCAGTAAGGAGACAGGAGTACAGCTCTGTGTTACAGGAGGGGCACAGAGCCCGGGTTTGTTTCCGCCACAGAGATTCCTGGGTGTCTGACAGCTGATTTCTGTTCTTCTGGATCAGCTGGTTCAGCTCCAGCCCAAAGAGCCCAAGTCCTGAACCTGGCCAGGAGCTGAGGGCTCTGTACGGGCACAGGCTGGGTCAGCCAGGTGGCCAAGCCCCTGTTCAGCAGAGCAGCAGGCTTTAGCTGCCTTAGGCAACTGAGGGCAAGGAGCTTTTACTTCACACCATGGATCATTCAAACTGGAAAGTGTTATGTAACTTGGGCATAATATATTCTGGTGCTTTGCAGGCAGAGATAGAGATATGAAACTAGACAGAACTCTTTACATCCACAGTAAATATTTCACATACAGTGCACTTACTCTAGATCTCAGTTTTCCTGTTTGGATGTATTTCCTTACTTCCCTTTTACATTTAAACAGCTAACATCTGCACAGTGCCCAAGCCTCTGTAATACGAGCTTTTGTTGATGGTTTCTTTGCAGATGGCTATTCCTACGAAAGGGAAGCAATGGAAAACTGGATCAGCAATAGACGATCTAGTCCCATGACAAATCTTCCTCTCCACTCTCTTATGCTCACACCAAACAGGACACTAAAAATGGCCATTAGTCGCTGGCTGGAGACTCAGAAGAAATAGTTAAACCACTTAATTTTGAAGCCATTTGTTAAAATCAATTGTAATTTTATGCAGCTGAAGGAACTAATTTTATCAGTAACAAATGGAAAGTAAAAGTTGTGTTTCTCTTCTAATCTGTGGCTGGTTCAACCTTCACTGGTGGAAACTTGCAGAAAAACTTCCAAGTTCCTGGTAGTTCTACTTTGTGGTATTTCTGTTTAAGAATCAAGTATTCAAACTCAGTTTTTCAAATAAAAATTTTACTACATTAGTGAGTTTTGAGTCATCTTGCCAAGTAGTCTTTCAGAAGGTAAGAAATGGCAAAGTACAGGATCTGTATTTCTTTTTCTACTGTAACAAACCAAGATGTGTATGTCTTTCTCTGGTCCCCATTACTGGACACGTAGTTGGAAAAGCTGGGAGAGAGTTTCTCCTGTAACCATCAGGGACTGCATCTCAACCCACAGGTATATTAATAATCTTTATTTTGTATGGAAAGAGTACAGTAGCTGTGCAAAAATAGAACTACAGGACAAGACTAATATAGGACTTGTACAAAATATCAAACAGTAAACAATAAATAAGCTAAAGTGTAAAGATGCAAACTGCAAAAGGATGTGTAGAGTTGGGTACAGCTGTTTACAATGTACACAGAACACTGTAAAGCATGATGGGAAGAGTATAAAGCTGAGCACTCACCTGAATTCAACTCACAGGAATGTCACTGCAGCAGTTCATTTTCAGAATGTTCTTGCCAATAAAAAACCCCTCATTTCCTCAAAAAACCAACTTCTCCATCCTGTCATGCAACTGCACATACGCTTTTCCTCAAACTTTCACATTCACTCCCTCCCTTTCTTGGGTTTCCCATAAAAACATTTATTAAGCATTTAGTTGTTGTACCTTTTCACAAATAAACAATAGATCATTCTGCTTTAAGATAGCACCCAAAGGTGATTAGATACCCTATATAAAGTGCGATTATTGTTAATAGGCCATAATATTGTGTTCTTCAGTGCAATAACCAATATGGTCAAAGCCTCTCAATACACATGCAAATATTACTCATTTTATTTAATTTCTTCTATTTACTAAAAAGTTATATTTACATGTCTAAGCCTGGCTGCTTATAGTTTACTCATACACAAATTATTTATGCTTCCTAAATGTACATCATGCAACCCAAATTAGATCCCACTAAAAAAAAGATAAAATAATTTGACTTTAAAAAATGCATGCATGTTCAGATCTGAGTATTCTGCAGCAGATTATCTCCCTTAGCACTGCTGAGAGACATTGGCACGTAAGCATTTGAGAGCCATGAGTACTACGTGTGAGATGCAACAGAACCACAAACCAAGACTGAAGCTATGTGAAAGGAAACGCTTATTTAATGGTAACATGTAATGGAAAGGATTTCTCTGCTGAAGCTCCTAGGCAAACCTAATTGAGTCTTTCTACCTATGTTTGTTATTCCAGTTACTGTCACTGCCCTGTGACGGTAGGAACAGTTGGAAGTGGTTGTATCCCATTGAAGACTGCTCCCTGGGCCCCAGCCGTGCCCAGGCCGGCAGCGCTGTGCGGAGCAGTCAGAGCGTGCGATGCTGTGAGCCAGGCCTGCCCTGTCACTGCACACAACAGTGTTCACACGTTCGATTCAATGAACGATCGCTTTGGTTTTGCCGTGGGGACGTGACTGAGGTGGCCGTCCTGAGTGCTGTGGGATGGAAGCTGGGCTACAGCATCGGGGTACAAAAGAGAACCTTGGCTGGGTGAGCTGCTGTCTGTACAGTGCAGGGGGATTTGGCACGTGAGCTCTTCACGTTCCTTAGCTTCCATGCTGCTCTGGCTGTCCTCTCCCGGGGCAGCAGCTGTAGAGGATCCTTTAGCTGAGTAGTGTTTAACTGAGAACTTCTCCAAGCTGGAGGGCAGAATGCCTGCAGAAGCAATGTTTGTGGATAATCCATCTGCGGCCTGGGAGTGCCAAGTGCGACTGGATTGTGTGCTTTGCTGCTGGGACCTTGCAGTCTTGTCCATGATTCCCATGAACGGGGTTGTGCGAGGTCGGAGCTCAGGCCCCTGAGCGTGATTAGCGTTGGTCTCCTTGAGTCGAACATCGGGGCCCAGCCCCTTCACGCTGCCTGACAAACTGCTGGCTGAAGTGAAACTGCTTGAGGAGCCAGCAGGAATTACACTGCTGCATGGAGAACCAGAAGAGGCACCACAGGGTACAGGGCTTTGCTGCCTTGAGTCACTGAAATTCATTGGAGCAGAGGCTGCTGATGTGTCACCGGGTTTAGTTTTACTAGCAAAAGAACAAGAAGAGAGAGTCTCATGATGCTGTGGATGTGAGCAGTGGCTGGACACAAACTTCTGGTGCAGTTCATCAGTGGGATCTGCGGAAATACTTCCAGTTGACAATGTGCTTGTCCCATCCACATGCTGATTTCTAGAGTGCCGGATGGGCAAGGGACTGTGGGGAAGATGCTGCAAAGACAATTGTGTCTTGGTGCTGCATTGACTGCTTCCTGGTTTAGATCCAGGCTGCATGGAGCTCAGATGCTGATTAGTTTTTACAATCTGTGCCTGCTTTGTTGGCTGCATGATCAAGCCTGGCTCTCTCAAATACTTGTTGCTTGTTCTGCTTTGAGGGGACACAGATTGAGCTTTCTGAACACCTTCTTGAAGGGTCCTGCTAAATGATGAAGCAGCTGAGGAACACTGAAGCCTTTGTGGAGGGGAAAGAGATTCATTGGGGTGTGGCAGCTCATCTTCCCTCTCTTGAAGATTAGAATTATCATTCACACCTGGTACAATGTCCTCCTCCTCATTATCAGAGTTGTTGGTTTGTTCAGGTAGCTGTGGAGACTGATGCTTCTGTTGCTGTGTTCTCTGGAACTGTCTGCACTCCTCTTCCACCCGAGCCAGGAGACGTTTTATCTCCTGATTGCTGGGGCACAGCTGAGTGGCTTCCCGTAGGTCAGCGAGAGCAGCAAGCAGCTTTCTGTTTGGGAATAAGTAAACAGTGAAAACTGGGGCAAATCTGAGACCCAGCATTGCCTACTACTAATCCAGCTCCACCCTTGCAGCGTAATACCCTGATTTGTTGCTTCCTGCTGCAGGTGGTGACAAATGAGAACTGGAAGTTCTCGGCCTCAGGAAATTCTTAACTAGGGTGGAAGTGCAGACCCAATCCTCAACTCTTGTCTCAAGTATCCTGACACCCCATGAACTCTCTGCTGGGAACACCAGGAACTGACACTTTGTCTCACAAGCTCTTCACAGTTACCTCCAGAGTAGGGAACCTGCTGAACTCTGCTCCATGACCATTTATTGAGATGTTTAGAAAGACACGGTGACTCAAAAAGGCACCTCTTCCTGTACTTCAGCTACACCACTACAGTTTGTTATTATTCCAAGCTAAAGAGATTCTCTCCCCTTGTTTTTGTCTTCAACTGCTAATGATTCATCATATTCTGTCCTATCAAAGCAGCCAGTAATAAATCATATTCATTTACAGGGTATTCAGTATTGCCATTTAGATATGGTTGGCTTTATCTGGTAGAGAGACCTAGTACAGATGCAAAGTGTACTAAAAAGTACTAAAAAATTAATTTGTTTTTCAAATTTCAGATATAACTAGCAGAAAAGAACAAGGTATTAAGAATGGCAAGTTAAAAAAAAGAGTCTGTGCCAACAGATGCACAGAATCAAACAGTACCTGCTGTTTCTCTTGGCTCTTGCTCTGGCGTAATAGGCTTCATAACACTTGGGCTTCAGATCCAAGGCTTTGGTAGCAAACTCTTCAGCCATTCCAAAATCCTGACAAAGGAACCAAACGCGCTCGGTACGAGCCCGGCCGAGCTGCCGGCCCCGGCTGCAGGAGCGCAGCAGAGGCTCCTGGGAGCCTCTCTGTGTCTGCTCAGCACGGGCACAGCCACGCACCTGCGTGGGCTGGTTGGTAACAAAGGGTGGGAGCAGTGCTGTCCATCTGGTCTTTTAATAGACCACAAAGATCATCAAAAACCATCAAAGCAGCTCATCATTCTAAAGTAACTGCATGATCTAAGACCAGCTGTAATAGATCCCACATGCCTACATGCCCTCATCTTTACAGCCACCCATTTACTGACCTGATAAAGCCCAAGATCAGGATACAGTGAAAAGGATTCTAAAACAGCACAGACAGATGTGCCCATACAACCCCCGTGACACAGGATACAAGTCTCCGATTTCAGAGCCACAGAGGCAGCACACTAACAGCAAGAGCTTACGTTTGTTTTGCGGCGACATCGTGACAAGTTCAGGTATAATGAAACTCTCAGCTCAGTGAAGGCTTTCATTTCCTCACCAAACCCTTCCCTCGGGAACTTCCTTAATGCGTACTGATAGCGTTGTGCTGCTTCTCTCATCTTGCCTTTCTGCAAATTTTAGGGAACAAGAGGTTTATTCAGAAACTTTTAATATTGCAATACTGTTGCCAAAAAGCATATTTATATTTGACATCTACCCTTCAAGTAGAAAACACAGAGACAGATTTTTTAATAAATATATGCAATATGAACACCACTGTCAGACAAGCGCAGAGAGAGCCTGCATGTTAACCAGAGTTTGTGTTTCTTTCTGAACTCAAATGCTTAATGCTATTTGACAAGGATAGTGCTTGCACTAATATGTCCTACTAGTACCAGAAAAAAATCATGTATGATTCTGTTTTGTTTTAAACAGAGTAGTAATATATCAGATTATATAGTTGAAAAGGAGGCATAAAGGCATTCAGTCTACCTACAAGCAGAAGTGCAATGTTCTGCTGCCAGAAAAAAAAAATCACCTACTTTATACAGCGTATTTCCTTCTTCCATCAGTTTCTGCAGAAGAATCAGGAGAATATCGGGTTTGGAGGTGGCCATTGCCCATGCTGCATTTCCTGCAAGTTAAATTTTAAGGGTTTCTGACAAAAGGGAATAAAGTATGTTTCTGCTGTCTACCACAGTAGAAAGCCTGGTCCTACTCCAGTATATATTCCACCTACATGGAACCAGTAATGCTATTACCATCATAATTAGGGTGGTACACATTTAAAATACATCTATGCCACCACTTGGATAGCAGCCAGGTATTAAATGGTCTGATACATTTCATCCCTGTGAAGGAATGTGTGCGGTCGCAATTAAATTCAGGCCTAAGTGAGAACCTGTATTTGATCACACTTACTACCCAAATAATATGAAATAGTGATTCAAAGGTACTAAATATTCAGTAATTATGACATACACAACTGAACCATGTACTTGCCTACTGGTAATACACGACTTACATTTTTTTGGCCTACCCTTTGCAAAAATACAGTTCCACAGTTTATTAGAAGAATGTTATTTAAAAGTAAAACTTCCTTATCTAAATCATTAAGAGTGCCAAAATTATGTATCAGTAATAGCACAATCATAATTTTCTTGTCTTAAGGTAATATATTAAAAGCAGAATAACCATATACAGTGACTCCTCCAGACCTCACTGTCAGCACACATCAAAGGAGCAGAATAAGAGTCCTTTTGTTTCCTCACTTCTGAGTCTTGTGTCTCAGAAGTGCCTTTAAAGGAGATTGTTTCTCTTGGGTGGGCATCTGCAAACCAGATAGCCTGCAAAAATCTGGTGTTTTATTTCACCTGCTTTACAGAAATAACTAGTTCTGGCAGAGCAGAACCCAGTTGTTTGCCCTGGTGCAGTGTCACTAACCCAGCTTAGCTCCCTTTCTCAGCAGCATGACCACCACGGAGGTATTGCGGCAGCCGATGGCTCTGTCCAGCGGCCTCATGCCACTGTGGTCCACGTGCTCGATCATGGCTCCTTTCTCCACCAAATACTGCACCTGGGAGAAGCAGAGACACACCTTGGAACGTGGCTTTTGGTAATGAAGGCAGAACCAATGGAAGATTCAAGGTACCATGTAATCTTCTTTGAAACACACTGAGCACATGGTGCAGAGTACAGTACAGCCATCTAAAACAGGCTGGAGGGAAGCAGCAGTTCCTTCCCATAACCATTACTTGCCCACGTGCCACCAGCAGTGATCTTGTACAGTCCTGGCCATGGACAGCCCCCACAACCCACAGCCACGGGCCTGCTCAAGGACCTCTTCACTGGCACTGTCCCTGTCCCAGCCTGACCAGTGGCTGGGCACAGACCTACTGGTCTGGCCAGGGAAATGGGAGCTGGCACCGCTCCAGCACAATGACCTACAGCAAATGCAGGGACAGGAAGGAGCCTGGACACCCCTCATTCTCCAGCAGTCTCCAGTACCCAGAGTCACAGGCAAACACAGTGTCTGAAAACTACCGAAGCTGCTATGGAACCTGAGGGCTTCCCTACATTTCAAGTTAATTCAGACAAAGGCTGAACGGGACAACGTGCTACAGCAAGTCAGGTGCCACAGCAGCACCTGAAACAGATCATGTCACGTCTATGCAAGCTGCAGAAACACGGATGCGAGTGCAAGAGGCTGCAGGTGCTGCTGTGTCTCGTTTCTTGCTGACCTCGTGGATCTGTCCACAGTGCATGCAGACCTGAGCGTGCCCTTCCTCTTCTTACACCTCTCTGTGGGGTATTTCCTCTACGAAGGCACCGACTGACCAGGACCCTGAGAAGGGACCTCTGTGGGTTTGCAGCGTGATTCTGGGCTTCTACTTCATCTAGAAAATGCTAGCAAACATTTTCACTGCAGTCAACATGAGAGCAGTGTAACCCATCTTGGCTACTTCCCCAAATTTCCTATTTTGGTAGACAATATTTTTTCTAGATTGTAAATTTTTATACCTTTTTCTTGAACTTTCTGTTTTGTTATACTTACAATATCAGCATCCCCATAAAAAGCTGCCAAGTCTAGGGGTGTTCGTCCATTTTTGTCTGTCTGATCAGTTGCTGCACCTTTCTCTACTAAATACTGAACCACTTCCTTGTGGCCTTTCAGACATGCCCAGCTCAGAGCTGTCAGTCCTTCCTTGTCCAGAGACGAAACAGTTGCACCTGTAAAAGGAAAATGAACTTTGTTATGAAGATTCTCAGGTTAAACGGAAAAATTGCTTCACTCACTCAGATGCAATCCCTGGTGCAGCTGTAATCTGCTATTTATTTTCTACCTTCAGAAAGGAGAAATTCCACAGTGCTCAGATGTCCTTCACAGGAAGCCACCATCAATGGTGTCCGGCCTTGCTTGTCACTTAAATTCACATCAGCCCCATGCTCCACTAGCAGTTTAGCAATCTGAAACAGAAAATATCAATTTCAAAGTATATTCATTCCTTGCACCAGTGGGGGGTTAGATTTGGTATTAGGAGAATTTCTTCTCAAGTGCTGTCCAGCCCTGGCACAGGGGCAGGGATGGAATTCCCATCTTCCACATCCCTGAAGGGATTTAAAAGCCACATGGTTGTAACACTTCAGGACATGGGTTACTGCTGGCCTTGGCAGTGCTGGGGAACAGCTGGACTTGATGGTCTTGGAGGGCTTTTCCAATCTTACCAACTCTATGATTTTATGAAATTGGCAGATTGAGATTTCAGCCTTAATGTCATGAACTTTTAAAAAAGAGGACTAAGGTGGTATTTATGGCAACCACTGAGAAATTCTATGTAGCTCAAACCCAGACTGCGTTTCAAGGCCTCCTGACAGGGGCCAGCAGGAGGAAGGCTTCTGAATCCAAGGTTCTCTCTCTGCACAGCAGCAGTATAAAAGATCTGAAATCACCTCTGATCTCAGTCTAGGAAATAAAATATTTTAACTCATGTTATTTTGCAGGTATATTGTAACTAAGACTGTTGCGAGCCCAGTGTGCTTTTTAAGTTATTTCAAGGGATACAAAGGGTTTGGAAGTGAAGCTTCAGAGCACATCCCTCTGAAGCAGATGCAAACGTATTAGAAAAGTGACCCTAATTATTTTCAAAACTAGAGACGGGAGGAATCAGGGAGCACCTCCCAAAGGATCCCCAGAGCTGTGCCAGACCTGCCAGTGGCCGTGCCGGACGGCGCAGAGGAGCGGGGGAGCGCCTCTCCTGCTGGCTCTGCTCACGGCCGCTCCGTGCCCCAGGAGTAACTTGCACACCTCCAGCTTCCCTCTTCCTGCAGCAGCTGTCAGTGCTAGAGAAAGCATTGGCATCAACATCAGCTCTTGGCTTATTGGCCTTTGGACACATGCACAATATGTGAGTGTTACTGAATCCCCATCCTTTCAGCTTTTCACTCTGACACTTACTGAAAGCTGAAAAGAAAAAAAAAAAGAAAATACTTTCCCCATTATGATTTTTCTCCCTCTTCTATTTTGGTCATATTGTGTTTTAAACAGAACTTGAAATTTAAGTTCTGTTGTTTGTGTTGAAGCCTCACCAATCATGCCACCAGTGTTTAGAAAATGAGTTCATGTGTGACTTATGCAAACATCAGCCAAGAACTTGCTCCTCCAGTTTCTAATGCCTAATAACTTGCATTTTCTACTAAGAAGTGGGTCAAATTGTGAATTTTTAGCATTTCCAAACATGATCCAGTAGATTTTTTTCTAAATTCCAGTGAATGCTGAAAGTAAAGAAAATTATACACACTGCAGGAAGAAGTAAATTTTTCTTTTTTAGCACTACTTACCCATTCCCTCCTCAGCTGATGAAACTACACTGTATTGCAGTTATAACAACTGTTTAGAGCAACAGGTGGAAAGTAACTCTTATGGATATCAATACTACAAGCAAAAGAGTTGAGTCTTGTTCAAAAATCCTCCTTTTAGGGAGTTCACTTCCTCAGTGAGTGAAGATTCCCAATGTATTATGCAAAGATTTCAATAAAAAACACTGACAGGAAAATACTGAAGAACAAAATTAATTTAGAAACAGATGTATGGCTTTTAGAATTCAGTGGATTTTGAACAAGGGTTTTGTACACGTGTAGGAATGAAGCACATTTGCTTGTCTAGGATGTGGGAGGCCACTGATGATCATCCCAGTGCTGTTCCCATGGAACAGAGGTGCCACTCAAGGCACGCCAGGGAGCTGCAGTGCAGGCACCACAGTCTGCCTTAAAAACTACACTTGGCCTTTCCCTGATGTCCAAAGACAGGTCTCTTCCACTGCCTAATTAGAACAAACGAGGCTATGGCCCAGCATTTTGTGAAAACTGATAATATTTAAACAAAGGTTCTCAGACAGAGAATCCCATAAAATTCCACACTGAAACTTAAGCACTGTATTTCCACAATTTTCCATTTTGTTAGAAAGTCACTAATTTACAATAATTATAAAATAGTTCTTCTGTTTTAATACTTGAAATGAATAGATTAGTAAGTTAAAACTATACTTATAAACTGCATTTTACTATTAAAACTGGTATTTTTCATTATTTTTATTATAGAAAATTATATTTTAAAAGTAAAATTAAAAACTCTTTATTCTTAAATCAGCAAGTCTAATTAGGAAACACACGGGAAGAGAAATACCTGTTTCTCCCCACAAGGCATCAGTGTCATTGATGTCCATGTCATGGTGTTTTTCAAGTGTCAAGAGGTAATGAACCACCTGCCAGAAACAGTGAGCAGAGATGTGCTGAGGCTCAAGAGCATCAGTTGTCACTTGTATGATACAGCAAGGGGGAGAAGATGCAAAACAAGTGAGAGTGCTTCTCTCTCAGTGCATAGAATCAATAGAAAAGAAAATCAGTACTGCTCAAAACTCTTGATCTTACAGCAATTTAAAAATAGATTTAAAAGAAGTAAATATTGAAACAGCTTTATTGAAGAGATTTTGCTTCCACTTTGGTACTTCTCTTAACTACATAACTAAGTTCCCTAGCCTCATCTAGGGAACTTAGTTAACTTTACTTACCCATTACTTTTCTATCAAGGTTACAGTTTATTTTCCCAATGAACAGAAGACATACTTGTATTACCTAAATAGCTAAAGCATTTAAACTACTTCTTATGTGTTTATTTAGTGTTCCTTCCCAAATTTCTGTCTAAAGTGACACTGAGCTGAAGTCTGTAAGTTGACAGGTGCATCAAGCTCAAAACTGAAGCCTGTGCAACTGCATGCCATGAAAAATGGGAAGAAAAAATTCAACCTGAATAGAAACATACTTGGGTGGATCAGTGATACAGAAAATCATCACCACCACTAGAGATTTAGGACTACTTCCAAGAACAGAGAGGAGAAAGTAGACAGAAAATGACATACAAACAAATCCTGAAGCAAACTGTATTATCAGACACTCAGCTGGAGCGTTTAAACCAGCTGCTAATACATACTACAATAAATATCACAAGTGCCAACAATTCTTCCCAAGCCTCTTTTGAAAACAGCTGCAAGCACTGTTGTACAGTTGTGATGATTTCAAACAGAAAACAGTACCTGAATTCCCAACCCACCTGGCAGTGTCCCATGCTGGCAGCTGCAGTGAGAGCTTGTTGCAGTGCCTGGTGCTTCCTCAGGGAATCCTGTTCTCGGGAGGGAGGCACCCAAACCAGGCTGAGCAAGAACTCCAGGATCCCGCAGTGTCCCCTCAGTGCGCTATGGACCAAAGCACACTGGCCCTTCTTGTCTGCAAGGTCAACCTGAAGGGGAAAAGGACATGCCTGAGGTTAAAAGATGCAGGGAACAGCAGTGGAGAGGAGACGCTTCAGGGCACTGCGAGAGAGCAGCTCTCCCTCCTGAGCTCCAGGACAAAGGGGAACATCTGGGGAATTACAGGCCCAACAGCCACACCTGGGCAGCTTGGAAGGGGATGGAAAAACTAATCCTGGAGAACACTGCCAAACACAGGAGGGACAAGGTGAGCAGGACCAGTCAGCCTGGGCTTGCCCAGGGGAGATCATGCTTAGCCTGCTGGACAGTCAGCAGCTCTGAGGGGACCAGAGGGTGGTTGAGGAGAGCTGGGGATGCCTTTGACCTCGACTTTAGAGGTCTCCAACACTCTCAGTAACAGGCACTGACAAGGTGATGACAACAGGTTGTGAAAGTGCAGTGAGGGCACCTAAAACTTGCTGAACAGCTCTGCCAGAGGGTTGTGACCAGTGGCACATGCAAAATGCTTCATGGAAGTCTGGACTCACCCCTCAAGCCTGTGCCTGATAAATATATACTTAAGTAATCAACAACAGCTTTTTTAGGCCTTTGTATGACTCTTGTGACCGCAGGCTTGGCAGTCTCTGTGCACCAGCTTACCTTTGCACCTTTTCTGCACAGCAGTGACACGATGTTCATGTGACCTGCAGCGGCTGCGTAACTAAGGGCTGTCATCCCGTTTTCTGCAGTTCCATCAACAGCAGCCCCAAACTCGAGTAAAAGAGTGACCACTTCTTCGTGCCCAAGGTGCGACTGAACGCACAGCACTGGGGCATTATTCAGGACTTCAGTCCTGTAATTTACATTTGCTCCTGCCAAAATCAGCAGCCGACTCACCTAAAATTTAATTTAAACAAAACAATGGTTTTCCTCAGGTTTGTCTGAATTTGATATCTTGATCAGATATTCATTTGTTACACCCTAATTTTGATGCAGATTTTATTGCCAGCCATATACTTTAACTCATATATAGCAATATACTAGTTTAAAAATCTTCTCTTAGTAAATATATTATTGTATTACTGAGCACTGCACTCCCAAGAGAATACTTGTCTCGGCCCTGAAACTCACTTCTCATCACAACTGCATGTCTGACCTGCTGCTACTCTGCTGCAACTACCTCAATTAAAAGAGAACCAGGCTGCATAAAAAGAAAATCTCAAACAAATGGCCAGAGCATGCACGGGTGTGTTTATCTACACACAAATTTCCAGTCAAAAGCCTTAGCAGTTGTCTCAAATTCCAACTGACTGACTTGGATTTTACTATCCGTCATCTGGGGATTCAAATCACAGTGCAAAGTTGTGATATTTTAAATCCTTTCTTCTCAAAGTATTTCCCCTTTTTACAATTCACACTTTCCCACAGAAGCAAAGAGCGCTGAGCTCTGCCCAGCAAGGCCACGTGAGACACCTAACCCCGAAAATGCACCCACACGCTCACCTGTGTGAGGGAAAGGAAAGACCCTTCTTGCCATCAGCACTATCAAGGAAAACTGATTTGAACTTTAGCAAACAGAAGTACAGGAAGGCTTGTCACAAACGAGTTCAGATCCAGGTGCTCTTCTGCTGAAGGGCTACACTGACTTCAGCATGCCCCTGCCCCTGCCAGCCAGTGCCAAGCAGTGCTGGCTGTACAGCCCTGCTGATGCTCTTACCTTCACGTTGGGTGTGTAGATGTTTCTCAGGGAAGCCAGGGCTGTAGACAGTCCATCAGTACTATAACCAATCCACAAGGCTTGGAGATGACTGGAAGAAATTCCAGTCCTTTTACTGAGCCCCTAACAGAAATGATATAACAGGAAATCTCTCTATAGAATTAGAAATCCTATTTTAATCTACAACTCAGTATAAAAAGAAATAAAATCTGGATCAATAACACTACTAAATATTTTGCATAAGCTCCCAACAAATTATTCAAGCAAGTCAGAGGAGAATCTCTACGATGTGTTCATATAAATAGGTCATGAAGCCTACTTCAAGTTTTACCTTGAAAATATGAGCTTTAAGTATATGATGGCCAAGTTCCATTGTTTGTTGGCGGTTTAACTTTCCCTCCTGCCGAGAAAACATGAATGCCAGTAGAGCATGTCCATTCCTAATAAAAAGGATTTAGGGAAAACCACTTTTATAACTGTATTTCAGTAAATATTCTAACATGTCTTTATGCCTGTTGTAACAGTTCAACTTGTCAGACTACTGAAACATACCATGACATCTAAACAAAATTCTTTCCATAATGAAATAATGCAAAATGCAAACCAGCAAATTCTGAAGATGAAACACTCCTGGTATTTATTTCTGTTCTGTCCCCTCACAGGGGGCCTGTGTCAGCTTTGAAGTGGTTTACATACTATTCCCTTTTGCATTCTCAGAGCCACAAACTGCAGGCATCTCAGACAGAAGCCAATCCTTTTAGAAGATCTGAATACTTGCAAAATTTGGGAGAAAACATGTATGTAGTAACTCTACACCTCCATTAGTGGTGGTCAGCGTTCCAGGAAACAGTAAGAGTGGCACAACCCTGCGAAAACAAGGCTACCATGTACTATTGTTAATCAGACCATACACTGGAACTGGGCAATTACCCATATGCTAGCTGGACTCTTCAGCTGAGGGGGAAGTTGTGAGAAGGGACTTCTCACCTCATCTTCAGGCATTTCTGAACAGAACTTTCCACAATCAGAAGCTTTACCTGGGCCCAGGCAGCCCTCACTGCTGCTGGGGCAAGCACTGGGAGTTCCCAGCATGGTGGGACCAGGGCTCCACAAGGCTGCAACTCCTCAGTCCCACCTACAGAACTGGTTCTGTTACAGCCACTTGAAAGCTCAGACAAGTCTTGGGCTGGTAATAATTTTAAATGTCAGCATTATTTATTCTTTTGTAAAACCCAAAAGCTGTAAACCCCAAGGAACACAGAAAAAAAAATAATGGGGAGCCGAATGTGAGAACACGACGAACAGTAACAGCCACTGTCTCCAACTCAGCCAACTCTGGCTCTCCAGGTCACAGGAAGTGAGACTGAACAAACTGAAACAATGCCAGCAGGATATAATTACAGCACAGAATGTCTCAATATTTTTATGTTTAAGAAAGCCCAAATGATCTGTTCCTTCTATTCCTGCACTCTACATTACATAGACAAGGTGCTGCTGCATGGGATTCTCAACAATTTTGCTGTGTTAGTAACAATATAGCACTCTCATTTCTCCATGAAGGTAGCAAAGACAGATGCAAACTTCTGACTTCTATAGAGTCAATTATGCATTGTAAACTTTGAATCTTAAGTCACTTTACCTCTAAATATATGTTTTCATTCTGAAAAAATTAGGTGTACTTGTATTTTAACATTGCTCTTTCACCAACTATTGCAATCAAATATACAAACCCTAATTTTGGTTACTTGAACATGAATTACTGCAGTTTTAATTTACCTTGGCTCACATAAGAAGTCAGTATTTTCACCTTCTGCTCTCCAGACAAGCCATTCCCTGAAGGAAGGATGGCAGAACATGCGTGTTTTGTCACGTCTTTTGATGAGAAAACACGAAAGGGCTTCCATCCTCTGGCTGAAGTCTTCCCACTGCTGTTCACTGTTTATTTGTCCTGCATTAATAGCCTGGAAAATCTGGTCATCTGTCATGGGATGCAGGGATGCCAGTGCCACATTCAATATGGGCTGAGCTCGCTCAAAAGCAGAGTTTGTCATGAACTTCATATTACACTGCAGTAAGTACAGCTCTGACAGAGACACAGGAACAACCTTGTAGCTTGCACTTTTGATTACTAAATGACCTTTTTGGAAAAGATCCAGAGTGAGTTTCAAATAGAGATAAGATCCCAGGCTTCTCATGATCAGGTGGTTACTCACTTTCCCAATTGTAGCTGCATCAGCTTTTCCATTTAAAGATATGTTGTTTATAATTTCCTGACTGTTATTAATTCTGTACTGAATATAAGCATTCAAATCATTGTGAATTCCTTTGTTGTCTGGAAAATTGTCCAGGGATATGGAGACAAATGGTAGTGAACTCACCACTTCCTGTGAGGAGAAAGGGCGGGGAAAAAACCAAAAAAAAACAAACCAGAGACATTTCAGTATTCCAGCACTGAGAACTCAACAACACATCTCTGCTACATTTCCCTTTTGTAGTGAGTACCAGATTAAAAAGGAATTCAGTATCCCTGAGATGGTTTTGCAAATATTGCCTCCTCATAAGAGGTAGAACAGTATTTCTACATTTCATCATTTTTCAGAGGAATGTCTCAAATATTTCAGTGACCAAACTCATCAACTGAAGGGGATGAGAAATGACCACTTCAAAGTTAAGGACATGGAAAACAGTTACCAGAATTGGACCTAAGACAGGCCAGGGAAAGGGGGAGGCAAAAGGCATGATCTATTAGACAGGAGTGTTTTATTAAGAAGTATCACAAATGACAAGAGAGAAAAGACTCCCCTTATCATTTCACCTTCCAGTAACAATGTACCATAAAGGTGCCATGCATGCATCCCCAGCCCCATCTGACTTCTAAAGTTTTACTTTAAAATTTCTTGAATTAAAGTTTGAGAACCAGAAACTTCTTACATGGAGTCATATACTAGAAAGGTTTAACAAACATCTCCAGACTTTCACAACACAAAAAGAAACTCTATTCCACTTTATGTAATTAAATGGATTTCAAAAAGCTGCACTTTCAGACTAGTGAGATGTTTAAGCAAAGAAACTCTTCTCCAGTCTCCAGAGAGAGAACAGTCCCTGCTACAGAAATCCCTTCTTAAACTGAAAAATTTATTTGAGAAGTAACCCTTCGGCCAGTTAAACAGTTCTAGTGGTAAGAAGGCAGAGAAGAAATGACCTCTCGGAGGCTGTGCTGCACCTGCACCTTAACCCTGCGGGACAAGGAACAGACCCAAATTTCATCATTTCTGGTGTTACCAATTCTACTGACAGCTGCAATAAAGTGATTCCCAAGGGAAAAGGCCTCCAGTATTGTATCTTTGCACTGCAAATAACCATTTAACAAAGGAAAGAAGGAACAAATCCAAGAGATTTTGAGTTCCTCTAAACCCAGTACTTTTCATTATAATGCAGCTACACCAATATAAATGATCATTTGGTCTTTGAGTGTAAGAAAAGCATAAAAGCTGGTTTTACCTGGAAATTAGTTCTTATGGTCACAATGAGCTTCAGCCAGGGAGGAAACTTATAGATTATACTTGTGATAAATGAAGAAATTGTGTCACCATAATCAGGTTTATGAAATTCAGCATCATTTAAACCATCTACCAAAATTATGTAGTCTTCCTCAGGAATCTTCTGCTCTGAAATTTGAAAATAAAAAAGGAAAGGATAAAAATACACGCTCCTTTAAAGTGACACATCTTCATCCTCAAATTCCGTATGTCAAGAAACAAAAAATGTATCTTTATGCACACCAGTACATCTTACGGCATTTAAGCATTATTTAGGAGATTAAAAACAGTTTTAACAGGAATGATATACTCTGTTCATATGCAGGCAAAGCCCCCATTCTGCCATCGATCAGGTACCTGCTCAAGCTGGCATATGCTGGGAAGCAGCTGTTTTCAAGAGGAGTTTGCTAGGGTTTCATTAAATACAAAAATTATTTTGCTACATGCTTTCTTTTACACACTATACTTGAGCGAGTGGCTGTGTCAGATATCAGGAAAGGCTCTTCCCCCAGAGGGTGCTGGGCACTGCCCAGGCTCCCCAGGGAATGGGCACATTCCCAAAGCAGCCAGAGCTCCAGGAGCATTTGGACACTGCTCCCTGGGATGTACAGAGTGGGACTGCTGGGGTGTCTGTGAAGGGCCAAGAGCTGGACTGATGATCCTGGCGGGTCCTTTTCAGCTCAGGAGATTCTGTGATTGTTGGAAAACTGCCACATCCATTTCAAAAGCAAGCAAAACCCACATCCACTTTGCAGATGTTCAGGACCAGAAAATTGGAAATGATGTGACGAAACTCAAACACATCTTAAAACAAAATCCTTTAATGTGAAGACGCCAGCCTTAACCTAGAGCTAATAGGTGTCTTCCCATTTTCTAGCAAAAAAGTAAATATAAAGTTCTCATGACCTTTAATAAGTTTCACAGAATTTTAATTTAAACACGAATCAACTGTTCAAAACCCCTGCATTATTGTTACAAACAACTAGCACAATAAATGAATCCCTTTCTCCAGGAATGTTATGCTTTATTTATTTTTAACAATTTTCTCCACTCTTTATGCAGTTTAGATCCATTTCCAAGTCATTTTCTGTTTAACGTACCTCTCCTGAGGTTTGAAAGTGGCTCCAACACTCCCCTTTTAAAAGCTGCTGCTGGGTCCTGGACACAAGACCTCAGGCTCAGCATGCTCTGCAGGTGAGGCTCCCTGATGAGGAGGTCTCTGTATGCTGTTAACTGATGCGAGCGGCAAAGCAAGGCTGCCACGCTGTGCACAAACTCGGGCACCAGGCAGGTGTATGTGTTATCAGCCTGGCAGTAGTGATAAGCAACGACCTGCAGAATTACAAAGTAGAAAGCATTACCCTTTCAGAATTTTGGTTGGTTACTAGTTAGTGCAGTTATGATTAAAGTGTGATGAAATTTCTCTCTCCACTACAAAATCCTTTTCAGTGTTAGATCCCAGGCTGTAACAGTCTCTGACAGCCTGGCTCAAACACAGGGAGGAAGGCAATGAAATAGGTTTTTGACCTTGCAGGGCATGCAGAGAGGAAAAGAAATCAAAGTGCCAGATTCTGGCAGGAAAACAACAATTGGAGTTTGTGGCATTTGGATACAGTGGGTGAACAGCTAATTAACTGAGCACAAGAAAAGTAAACTGAGGGTTTGACTAGGTAACCTAGTAGCTATGGTTTAACAACACCAGGTCCCACACTGTAATGACCTAAGGACTAATTTGCTCATAAGGCAAAAGTAAATGACAGACAACTATTAAAGACATGCTTACATATGCAAATGGAGAAATATGACAACTGGCTTTATTCCGAGTATTCCAAAGCTGCCTATTACTTAAAAATACACCAGCTGAGCAGCTCCCTGTAGAACACACAGGGCCCATTTGGCAATGAAAGGATCCCAACCTCCCACACAAGACTGATGAGAAATTTTTAAGGTAACTCCTTCCAAGACCACCCAGGATTCAGGTGATCACCTGACAGGTACAAGGGGCAGGCAGTGATTTCACCAGCCAAACAGAGCCATCATGCAGAGGTGCCAGGCGCTGCCCTCTCCCAGCACTGCCCGCAGCCTCCCGGAGGCTCTGCAAAGCAAACCCAGCCCCAGGTTAGAGGGTTCTGACACACCGGACATCTCCTGGGAAGTGAAAACCCACCTTGGAAGCGAGGCGTCTCACAGAATCCCCTGCTGGAGTTTTGTATTCAGGAGTACCAGGACAAGCCAGAGTCCTCATTGTATCGGTGTCACCTGACAGAGGGGCACACAGGGGCACCTGGCTTAAGGGAATCTCCTGCCCGGAGTCACCACCTGCTTTCAAAGGGCAACAAATACAAGAGAGACCTAATTTGCTGATAGCAGATTGCTTTCTAGGACAACACCACAGATCATCCTACTGTGAGAGTAAAAATTGAAACTGAGCAATACCACTAACAAAAGAAGCCTCCAAGTAGTCTGATAAATACAGGTACACACTGGCAACTTCATGATTTTAAAACAACTCAACTGACTTTTAGATCAAAACAATAGAATTATTGAAAGCAAAACCATGCTGGATGTGAAGAGTTTCCTTCAGAAAATTACACATACAATGCCTCATTTAAACTAGTAGTTACTACATGACTGAACTCTTGGGAAATTTATCATTGCTATTATTATTACTAATAACATTTGAAGTGTCAGTTGGAGGAAAAGCAGTAATGACAGTCTCACCATCCTTCCAGTTAATGTAGGCACTGGACTGGTTTGGTGACAGGATGCTGTGGATCCCAGTAGAAGACAGAAGGAGTTTCTCCACAGCTTTATTATCACCTCTACAAAAATTCTATGGAAAGCATACACAGCGGGTACACAACAGGAAAGAAACACTCATTGCTCCCTTTCCAAATTGTGAGAGACAAAGCTGTGTCACATCCTCAGAGTTTGGGGTACACACTGTCTGACAAGAGGAAGAGATCCTGCACACTGCCTCCGTGTTACCACCTCTCTGATGGGCTGAGCCCACATCATGTCACGTTGAAGGTATTTGTCAGAACACAAAATTTTAATTCCTTCCTTTGCTCATTGGAAGAGAAAAGTGTTTACTAAAGATGTGCTCAGGTCTGACTACCTTAAGCCAAAAATGCAAATATGTGACTCCTGATGTCAGCACATTAACCCAGACCATGACCCAGAAAGGGAACATACTTTTAGGAGATGAACCTGGGCTGTTGGAGGCAATTTGTCTCATGCGACTTCCATGACAGCTGAGTGCCACCAGCCGTGAAATGACTGCAGTCTTCCCAAACCCCACACTTCCAGTAATGACTGCTCCCCTGCTCTCTGCTGGGTCAGGATTCTGCAGTTTTTCTTCTATGGTGTGAAACAGCCATTCTCTTCCAACAAACACTGAGTCTGTGGTTATGCTTGGCACCTCAAACAACAGCGGCTTCAGCAAAATGTCCTGAGGCTTATAGGGGAGGAAACGAGCTGAAAAGACATGTCAGGGAGGAAAGATTATTGGAAGAAACTTGACATGCAATCAAACAGCACGGTTTCAGAAGAAAACATAGTTTAGAAGCTTTGTTCCTATCAGCCATAATCAGACATTTTAGTGCTTTCACCATGAAAACAATAAAATCTGATTGCCTCAGTTCAGGTCATCTCCATAATTTTTGCATGAATTAAACTGTAGAGGAAAGAAGTTAAAGGTATCATGTATTTTTTTACAACTGATCTCGAGTTAGTAAGTTGTAGAATCCAAAAAGTTTTCTTAAAAATGCATTAATAATTCTACAAATGGGGAAGCACCATTTTTCAGTATAGAGTGAACTATGTGCTGAGCATCACAGTCTTAGGTCTTCAAATCTGTAAAGACATTTACAAAGAAACAGAAAACCGTACAACGAATAACATTTTTTCTGTTTAAAAAAGCCCCTTAAAGCAATACAAAAAAAATTACTGCCTTGTTTTTCTGTATTTTTCAAGTCACAGGATCAGTAGTTACACCTTTGATTACTTTGGTATATATATTCGAAAAACACCTGATGACTTAGGGAAGAATTTGTGTTTGGTTACATAAAATACATTAAAATTTACAGGAATAATAATATTCACCAATAATATGCTCTGAAGATTCATTAGCTAAGTGTAATGTTACACAACTTCTGTTTCAGCAATGACCTATGACTGTGAAAAGCCATAAATGGAAGAGGGCAGCACAGTGGCTACACATGATCCTTAGGATCAGTTTTACTAGGAGTTCACTTAAATTTTTCTGCCTTTAATTGTTATTGGTTGTAACAGACACACACACATTCCACCTCTAAACCACAGCACTGTGCAGGAAAAAGTGTAAGCAAGCATCCTGTTGGCAAACATTGCCAGGGGCACTGCCCAGCAACGCTGTGGGACAGGGCTGTTCCCAGAGCACCCACACTCCAAACTGCTGAGGAGGGTGTGACTGTAGCAGACAGACGCAGCTGTGAATGTCTCTGCCTTTACCTTCCTGCTGCACTCTTCCGCCAGCGGTGTTGTGCCAAGGTAAGCGAATTGAAGTTCGTAACGGAGTATTTCTTTGTCCATCCAAGTAACTCAAATCTTCCAATTTGGTTGAACTTGTTGCTAGAGTATTAAAGAACTGAAGCTTATTTTTCTCTCAACACAAGTTACAAAGAACGTTATTATTTATTACAGTCCTTCATTCACATGTTACTTACAGAGAAGTTTTTCTAGACAGTGGTAACAAAGTAATTAATGTTCTAACATTTACAAAATGCATTTCAATCAAGTTCACTAAAGATTTCATTGGGTTTTTCCCTGTTTAAATGGCCCTCAGTTCTCCCATTGAAACAGTTTCCTTTTCTTACTGTGGGAACAACCACATCAGCAAGGTCAGCAGTGTTGGAACAGGCTGGGGTATAACCTGCTAACACACTACCCGCCACCAGGCAGAGTCCTGGAATAACTGATGGACTTCTGAAGTGTTTCAAACGTCCTGACCTAACCAGTATCTACAAAAAAGTATGGTAACAGCCTTCTGGATGACAGTTTTAAACACCTTAGGTAATGCTCATCTATTCAGTTCAGAACATGGGCTTTTTTTCTTTTTATCCTACAGAGATACTTATTATACTAACAACAGAAAGATTCAAAAGAAATGTCCTATCATTAAGAACACGCTTGGGTTTTGACCTCAGGACTTTACCTGCAACAGAGTTTGGACGGGGCATTATTAAGGAGGCAGAACTCTGAGCGTAAGGAAGAGGACCCTCTCCTGCGGGTACTTCTTTTGGCAAACTCTCAGAAGATCCAATGGCTTCCTCTTCTGCAACTGGTGAACAATTATCTGTTCTTCGATCACGGCTAATGCCTTGGTGTTTTCCAGCTCTGAGACTCCCATCTTTACTCCATTCTAAGCTGGATCCACTGCGATCATCATTTTCTGATGAACTTGTTATAGTGGCTTAAAAAAGAGGGAAAAGAACCGAGTCAGAGGAATAGGGCACACATATTAGAATTTTCATTCTCAAATGGCACTGTGAAACAAATTACAAAAAATTCAGTGCTGTTCACAGGTTTGTCTCACCTAAAATACATAATCACGTCCTGATGACAGTCAGCCACACAGACATATACCTGGCAATACAAACTAATCTTGATAGAAACCTTCCAGCAAGTAAGCTATTTACTGCTCCTTTACTGCACCTACTACATTTCACTGTCAGAAACAGCAAACAGGAGTAGATGCCTGATGAATCAGAACCAGTAGAGTATATTAATAAAACTTCAGATTATATTAAACATACTGATTTATGTTTTTAAAGAGTGCTGCAGTATAAAGCAGAGGGTCAAATAAAGGCTCGGGGGGAAAGGAGGCTTTTCCTGCTATGAAGGTTTCATATGCTAGGCAATAAGCAACACAGACCTAGAGAGACCCTCAGCCACAAGGCAGCTAAGGTGGTTTTTTTACAGAGGAACAGTGGCTGCTGCTGCTGCAGCGACTCCCTTGATGAGAGGCAGCACCAGCTGCGCTACCCAGGGGGATCCACGTGTTCCAGTGCGGCCGCTGAGGGTTACCAGGCTGCCTCCACTTGGCTGAGATCGTATTTAATCAAGGCCTCCTGCAATAATGTGAAGACTTCATATTCCTCAAGACCTGCTTAAGTAATGTTTGATAAAACTATGCTAACCTCCTTGCCCAGTTAGGAACACTCTGCAGATATATACCTTTTTGTATGACTAATACTGAAACTACTGTTTAATTTACAAGTTTTTAAATTACTTACACTAAACTCTCATAAAATAACTGAACAACAAATATTTAGTAAAGGTTAAGCCAACACTCAATGCATCTTGTGCACTTTAAAGCAACAGAGGAAAATACAATATAGGATGAAAAGGCATCAGGATGAAAAAACCCTAAAATTAAATAAGAAATTAAAACCAAATAAAATGAAATAAAAAATTTAAAAAATTAAAATAAAATTAAAATAAAAAATAATTAAAAATAAAATAAATATAAAATAAAAAAAAATTATTTTAAATAAATAAATAAATAAAAATTAAAAAATTAAAAAATTAAAAAAAAAAGAAAAAAGAAAAAAGAAAGTAAAATCACTACCAGTTCAAACTATAATATCTGTGTGAACTCTGGGTCCTTCCCAGGCTACCAATTCAAAAGCCAAAGCCATATTTGTGGTTATTCTACACTCAACTGGCCTATTCCTTAAAGAAAACATTCCAGCATACTGGGCTGCTAACAAAATGCAACCACAGGGGAAGGACCAACAGTCAGGGAAGGACCAACTGTTCTTCCACACCACCCGCACTGCAGCTGTGCAGGGTGGTCAGGTACTTGTACAACTCTGCGTTCCCCCAGCTTAGGCTCACATTTCCAAGAAACAGAACATTGGATGCTTCAATTCAACAGCTCGGATTCTAAGAAATACCAATAATATGACATACAATTTAGAGGCAGTAGAAGAAAAAATCCCAACTTTCCAAGTATTCCATTAATCTTTGCACACTCTTAGACTGTACTTCCATATGACGAATTTACTTTATTTTTATTGTTGTGTCAAACAAATCTGGCTCCTCTTGAAGTATGTAATCTTTAGAACTTTGATTCCTCTTGGAGTGAAATGGAGCTCCAGGAAATCTAGCTGCTCAAGATTTCCATTCTGACACAGAAGCAAGGATCCAGCAAAGCTTTTATTTTGGCCAGCAGCCCAGTCTTTTCTCCTGCTTAGCTCCTTGCTGAAGTTTAAAACCTGCCTTTACTACTATCACATCAAATTCAACAGAAGCAAAGAAGAATTCAGCTACAGCAGTAAAATACTGGAAAGCTAAACTAAACCTCAACTGTAAGTAAAAAAGAGGAAAGGGGAGAAAAGATGGATTTCCCATCAGGTCTGCTGGTCTGGAAGACATAGCGGGAGTAGAAATACAAAGGAGGCCCACGTAAGTAGCATGAAAGAGCAAGATATTTTTATGGCTGGATGAACTCTGTCAAAGACATTAGAAAACATATCCTTCCTAAACATAATTTAAAATGCACATGTGCTAATAACAAATTTGAATGCAGAGACATACTTGTATACAAAAACCAAAAGCACAGGTCACGTATCAGAAAGGTGCCTCTTCTTGGTTTGATGCCTTTAGAGACGTAAGGGGTGCTGCCAAGAGACAGGGGTTGTTTAAATTCTCCTGGAACTTGAGACACAAACAGCAGCTCTGCAGAGGAGCAGCAGATGATCTCCACGCAGCCCTGCAGCCATGAACCACACGTACTTGACTGGAGGAGCCACCAGGAAGCTCCCCCTGCTCTTGCACTTGTACACTCATCCCTCCTTTTCAGGAGTTCAATAACCAATTCTCATCACTGTTCTAAAATACTTTCTTTAAAATGTTGGTACTTACAAGGTTATACAGTGATGATACTGTCATGCCAGTACACTATTTTAAACAATCATGAGGCCATTCTGACATTATTTAGAGCATGGACATACTCTTGGGCTATTTCAAGCTTGTCAAGCATGGCTAGTGTGTTCATATCTACATTTGTGCTCTTTTTCCAAAAGCAACAATTCTGATGTATTGTTTCCTTTACATCAGGATGTTCATGCTATCTCAAAACTCAATCTTATTCCATGTATCAATCTGACATGGAGTGAGTACACAAGATCATTTACTTCAACTGAAACACTTAAGTTTTATACAGGAGTTTTTTGACCCATGACAAACAATATCTCTTAGGGTAACTGACCAGTAAAAATGATTTATACCCAGCTGGCTGGTACAAGGGCTGTGAGGGTGCCTGCCTCCAACGGTCACAGACTCCCCACACAAGATGCACATTTACTCTCAATGCAGCCATCTCTCAAAGGAGGATCACACAATTTAATTTCTCCCACAATGCCCCATTTTAGCTTCACTTTCATGCCAATTACTCAAAAGTCTGCACTTTTTCTAAACAGTTTGATTTAGGCTAGTCTCATAAGAAATCACATCAATTTTTGTTTCCTCAGCTGGAAATTAAATCAACTTCATGCCCTGCTGTGCTTCACCATTATTAAAAGTATTGTTAAGACCTCTGGAATGGAAAATAAAAAAGGCATAAGAAAACAAGGAATGGAGAAAAACAGAGGAAATTGATTATTTCAAAGGAAAAAGTGGAGAAATTAGAATTGCACCAGGAAAACAAAAGAAGAGAAACGCACACATAACAGCAGCTGTTATAGCCAAAACCAGGATTTCAATCTTCCAAAACGGGATCCATAGACAGTGTAAAATCAAACATGGTGACACAAAGCAGGTGCTCAGAGTTGCACAATTAAGAGGAAAGTAATTTCTACTACGTGCAGCACTGAAGACGACGCTCACCTATAATGCCACTGTCCTTGCTCTCCAGGGTGGAGCTGGGGGTGCTGATGGTGCCGCAGGGGCTGCCCTTGCCGGCCGCCGCTTTGCCCGCACAGCTGTTGAGGGTGGAGCAGGGGCTGTCGGTGCTGGGCGATGTCGTGCTGCTGGTGAGGGTGGAACAGGGGCTCACTCCTTGGCTGGCGACCGCACACTGCCGGGGAAGAGCAAGAAACACTCGCTGCACAGCAGGCAGGACCCTGCTGGGCTCACAGCTAGAGGCCTCGAGCTGAGGCAGAGTAAGAGCAGAGAGAAGAGCCCATCTTTCAAGCAAAAACTTCAAGAAGTGAGAGCTTTGTCTAGACTAGGAATCTCAATCTTTCATACTACTCTTGAAAAGTAACTGCTGATTCAAAAAGGGAATTTCACAGTTCAGTGAAAAAGCTGCAGTGAGGCAGATTTCTTGTTTATTTAACACTTTACTGGATACCCCTACTCTCTACCTCTTGTATTTATTCTTTGAGTTGAAAAAATCCTAGAACTGCAGTCTTATTAATTTTCCTATCAGTGTGAAAACCCAAACTGATGCACTATGATTTAGGAGGGCTGGGACTAAAAGTGGAGAGAGTAAGGGGGAAAAGCAGAGCTTGGTAGTTACTGTGGAGTTTTAGTTAGCAAATGAGTTTCGTGTGGATAACAGCTGTCTGCTTCTCTCCAATCCCTCTACCCCAAGTGACACAGAAGGACTGTCTGATCGAAGTGAACTTCTCAGGAAGAAACAAACACACCCCTCTTCCCAAGTATGCTCCCATTTTAACAAAATGCTGCCCTTCTCCATTCTTGGAAATCACTGGAAACAGAAGGCAAAAATTTCCTGCTAAATACTAAAAGAAGAGAGAATTCTAGAAGCTATTCATATCCATAGTAGATTCGATTTAACCTCCAAAAATGATGAGAACTCTATTCAGTTTGTGAACTGATCTTGAATTCTTGAAAACAAACACTTGTTAAAATTACAGTCCGATTCTATTACTGTATCTCTATTAAAATGGATGGTATTTGGGTAGATATCAAGTGACTGCAACTAGAAGATAGAGGAAGTAACATTAGTCCTCTCTGAAACAGGATGAACATTAAATATATTATATTCCATTATCCTACCATAATGTCAGTTTTCTCTTCCATGTGAGCAGAAGTTGGGATCCCTTCCCCCAGTAAAAACCCCAATCTCGTCATCAATTCTTGTGCTGCAGGAGAACAGCTCGAGTCTTTGTCAGGCTTTGCTTTGGATTGGGAGGAAAAAAGTTGAAGGTTATAGTCTTATATTTGGAAACTGTTAAAAGAGGTAGAAAAAGTACAGACATTTAATTGCTAGTGGGTCTTGGATCCTCTACATAACTGCACAAATCTAGGGGAGGAAAAGCCCACCTGCCAGTCAAAGCAGAAATGTTTAAGTGCAATCAGTTCATCACTGGACTGATGAGTGACACAACACAATGATTCTCCTAAGAGCAGTACTAATAAGCTCAATGCTATCAAAGCTTAGAGGCAAGCTGAAACTATTTCTGTCATATAAAAACGTGAAGAGTAGAGGTTAATAACACAGATGTTTGTAATCTCACACTTAACACTAGAACTAGTACCACACACTTTTATTTTGCTTGCTGTCCAAAAGATGTGACACCAGTTCTAAATGTGCCAGCTCTTCTGGTGCAAAAATATTTAATTTTATCAGTAAGGTGCCTTGAATTGTCTTCCAGCTTTCAACAGACATAACAAGACAAATTTCAAAATGAGGCAACCTGCAACAAAAGCAGCCAAGCATAGTTCTGCCCTGGCACACACACTTGCTAATGGAATCTCACAAACAAGCATTTCCAGCCATTTTTCTTCTTTGATGCCAGCAGTCTGGCATCACCTACCAACCTGTGACCATCTGCTCTGACAGGAACATTTACAGGGCATTTATTTCTTTCATCCATTACTAAATATATATATATATACACACACAGAGGCCTGTCCCATCCTCGGGTGCAAACAGCGCATTAAATAAGGAGCATCACACCACCACCTGGAGAAGCAGCTCCCAGGAGGAGCTCTTATCCCCAGAAGTGCCAAGGGGTACAGCAGGAGCAGCTGCTCGGCCCTTCCCAGCCAGCACACCCGGGCTGCTGTGCCCTCCCTCTGCTGGGGCCACCGAGGACACGCAAACAGCTCTGGCACTTCAACTTCTGGAGATGTTGTGCAACAAACAATTCCCAATTGCTACAGAATGCCTCAGCAGGTGAGAGAAGTAGATGCTCAGACTTAGGGATGAATTCTAGGAGGGGAGATGCAAGGCCCTCAGCTGCAGCACCTTCTGCACCAGCTCTGAGAAGAGCCAGGGTGAGGGGACCCCACAAAACAAGCCAGCCGAGCTGTCCCTGGCCTTCCCTTCACAGCGTCAGGACCATTTTTACTCTCTGTGAGGAGCATGTGGTCTCTAACCATGTAAGACACAGCTGACACTCACTGGTACCTGCAAACAGCACATTTTCCCCCAGGCTGCAGACTGGAAGAAAAACACAAAATAACAACTGTAATTGAACAGCCTGACCATAAGCACTACTTCAACAATCACCCAATTTTATGAGTGTCATAAACCCCAAAGTTTGCAAACATGCACAGTACTAGTCAATCCTCTGTCTTCATTTCACTCCAGCTCAATGCCTGCTTGAATGTGTGTATTTCTTAATTTTGTGGGCAGCTTAAGGTTCTACTCTGCAAGATTGATTCTCACTTAATCCCAAAAGAAGGAAGTCCATGAAAGTAGATACCAAAGTTGTTTTTTTTTATCTCAGAATTTTCACAAATTGACAGGCCTTCAAATATTTGTCTGGAAAATATATTTTCCTCTTAAAAAAAAAAAAAAAGCAATTTTAAAGATTACAATTAATCTTTAAGTCACAATCCTGGAAACAACAATTTGTGAAATCATCTTCATTCTTCTCTCAAAATTACAAAAATTATTACTGTTATTACTAGAAAAATTGTAATATCTGACAAGTCTGAGTAAATGTTAGGCATACTACCAAATTCAGTCAGTAACAGAGACCAAAGCTAAGAGCTGGACCTAGAACTTTAATGCCAGCATTAGAAGATGGCTGTGAAGATGAAAGCACAAGAGCAGCTAGTGTAACTATACCACATCAAGTAGAAAATGAAAACAATTTCAAATAGTTCTATTTTTGCTATTAAGCATCTATATTTTAGAAAGAAAACACTGACTTTTTAACTGTAGTTTCCCTTACAACTGAAAAAAAAGGAAAACAAAGGAATTTTCACCTGGAACATCATCAGTTATATCCACTGACCTTAATGGGGTTAGTGAAACTGAAAAATTAATCTAAAAATACATGACATATACTGACATATGTGTCATGACATTCACTGTAAAAGCCACACTCTGTCATGCACTAGCCAGATTTAACCAACATGAAACTTTCCAAGAATGCCAATTAACTCTAGGGAGGTGGCTTCTCCCAGCTTTGCCAACACAGGAGTTAACTGTTACCGCCTTAGTCAGCAAGCTTTTATAAAATGTCTAAAATGAAGCACTGCAAAGAATGCAAAGCTACACATTTGAGTCAATTTATAATAAAAAAACAGTTCAGAAAAAGGCCAGAAGGCCTTTGCTCTATGTGGCAGTCAACAACACTGGGACATGACTGCCTGCAGCACATGAGCAGCTGCAGAACTGAGACAGCTCTAGAGTCAGTGCGGGTATAAGGGCAGGCAGCTCCTCCTGCAAACCCTGTTGCCAGCACAGGAGGAATTTGTCAGCCCACAGCTGGTGGCAGCAGGGCCGAGCAGACACTCACCACTGGTGCTGGGCTCCCCCGGCTCCGGCCTCCTCTGCAGGGCCAGGGCTGCCTCCCCCGGCACCCTGGGGCTCTCCACATACTTGGGCTTCCTGACCGGACCTGCAGGGGGAACAAGCTGAGCGTGTCTAACTCTTTCCACATGGGCCACAAGGCTCCTATGTCCTGTATCTATTCTCTATGATGTAAAAAAAGCAGAGAAATTTCTTGTTACATGCACAGCTGCTATCACAAAGATCAGTGAGCTGCTGCACTTCCACTCTCGTGAGAAACACATGCTCCAGGCTTTTCAGAACACCAAGTCTGCTAGAAAACAAACCCAATGCATGTGGTGTGTAAGCTGCATACTGCATGTAGCCCCACTAGCTGGTCTCTCTCCTCTTCACAGTGCTCATGTGTAACTCAAGACTATACCTCGGATCTCAACTGTGCCTCCTCCTGCTCTGCACCTCCCATGCTAACAGAGCAAAACCCCTTCAGGGAGCACTGCAGAGGGACTGTGGGCCTGATGCCAACTGTCCCACATTGCCCTTGATAAAGGGGCTTTCCCCTTCCTCTGTTTGGGTTTCCAAAAAGCATCCTTCTTCTTGGTTCAGAGTTCAAGGGCACACCAAAGCTCTCTTACACTTTGTTTATTACCCCACCCTATATTTAGGCTGTGGCACTTATTAAGCATCCCATCTTTCCTTTTGGGCAGCAGCCTCAGATGCTACATTAAGTCTCTGAAAACTACATTGATTTCTTGCTCCTTTTCCTGAGCACTTTAAGACTCATGACTACTTTTAAAGAAAAGCTGCACCTCTCCTCTGCGGCCTCAGGGTCCCAGGGTCACCCTGCCAGAGTGGCGGCCTGGCCACCCCATCGCAGGGTAACATGCATCATTTGCCCAGAACTGGCTGGAGCCATCTGCTCTTCCAGATTTCCACCTAGAGGTGCAATATGGGAACACGGTGACAACCTAATTTCTTAGCTAAGAAATAATGGTCAGGAAGTGTCAGTCCTACATGTATCTCTAGTAGAGATTGAGTCGATTTCGCTTTTTACACGAACAGCGCGGCACCAACACCAGAGGGGGCTCTTCCCACGCTACTCTCAAATAAGGGGCATTGGCCCTGGTGAAAGCAGCTAAAACTACATTCCTTTGAAACAAAATCACATTCTTTAAGGAGACAATATTCCACACCTGTCATTTGTAAGAAGAAGTATAATCAAACATACCAAAGTTGGCCAACAAAAAGCACTCATTCTAAAAGAACCTAAAATAACATATAGCAGCTGTAAAACTAGATCAGCGCAGAAAGATCTTCAGGATGTATTTTTAACACTCATGCTTTAAGCTGCGGAGGAGACCCTTTACTGTATTTTGTTCATCACAAACTGCTGTAGAAGTGACTTATGGTACTTGCAAATCTGATATATAACATTGCAACAAGTAGGAGAATTCACAGTAAGTTTATTTTAATGCACTGATCTAGAATAGAACACATGAATTAATCCTTGGACGAAAAGGACTCAAATGTGAACTGCATCTGTAGAACAGCAGCTCTTTTGCAGAAGTGTAGGATGGCTGAACCAGGGCTGATGGAAGGTTCATCTGGGACAGAGCTTTATCAGCAGCAAACTGCGGAGCAATGTCAGTAAGGGGAAACACATTCCCTGCTATGCCCTCGTGACTGCTGCCGAGGGCCTTATCACGTCCTGAGGGAGAAATAGCCACTTGCTCTTCAAGAGTTCCAGATGGATCTTCCTCCAGGAGCTAAGCCCAGCCTTTCTTTCACACCTTGCAACATCAGTAGGTGAACAGAACATGCAGGACACAGTGACTACATTGTCTCCTTTTCACACGCTGCCTTTCTTCCAGGCTGCTCCAGTCCATTACCATGACTTCTCTTCAGTGCCATTCCACACCGATGGTCCTTCCTGCAGCCTGTTCTAGCTCTGTCCTAAATCCAGTGCAGGTTTTTAAAGCTGGTATCACCAGAGTTACACCAGTCTCCTCCCAAGGGGGACAAACTACAGATTCCTACAATTCCATAGCAATGCTTTTTTAAAGTCATCTCTTGCTTTGACAGTAATTCTTCATGCTTTTTGACTGCAGAAGAGCTGATTTCTCAGGAGATCACTGTAACTTGTGCAGCTCCATCCCTTCCCTCTCGTCAGCACTGTGCATCTGTGGCTGTACTGGTCCCAGGGACTGCCTGATGCAGGACCTCGGAGCTGGGACAGCCTAGTGCTTGCAGAAGAACAGTCCCCTGGGCTCCCCAGGGCAGGGCACAGAACTGCAGCCTGAGATGAAACCAGTTCTCTGACCTAGTCTAGTCTCAAGAATCAGGTATGAGGATTAATTTGCTTATTAATTAGAAGTTTTAATTGAAGTTTAACTTCAAAACTTACTAAAGTTCTGTTGCACGTTTATGCAAGACTCTCCCAGAAGTCACTTCTGGCATTCACTGATGGAAATTCATTAATTTCAAAGGAAATCCTTCTCTGTTAAAGCATTATTGTATCACTAATGTAAGGAAAGCAGCAAATATTTTTTTCAGGTGCAGCAGCAGCATCTTTCATTCATATCTTATACTTCACAATTCATTTTTTTGGAACATCCCTTATAAATCAGCATGTTCATTCTTTTAGTTGAGTCTCCCAAATCAGACTACAATCAACTATTATCCCTTTAAGACAACAAATATCGATTTAGCTACACACCTGTAAGAGACCCAATCCAAACAATGTTCATTCTATCTTTGTAGTAAAAGACACTCAGCTGAGAAGATTGAAATTAGAATTTTGTTCTACCATTGTTAGACAACTTCATCACGAAAACCTAACTTTAGAACACTACTTCAGCCTCCTGTGCAGTCCTTTCTTTTTTCACTCTCCATATCCTGAAAGATCTGTAACTCGCTGTCATGCTACCAAAATAGGCAGCTTTGAAATCAGGACATCGGTATAATCTTGTTACTACCCCTGCCCCAGATATAGACAGCTAATTTATATTAAATCATCTTCCATTAGACAGAGTTTGGTGAAAGTCAAAGGAATAGCACAATGTTTCTGTCAGCCTCCTATATCACCTGGTTAGGTCTTTGTACAAAATAATGATGCATAAATGCCAATGCGTTCCCAGCACTGTAGAATCTTAGGATATCTCTTCCCTTGGCTGTGGGTCACGGCGGAATGACTTTGCAGTCTTTGTGAATATGGCTCTTCAGTCACGACTCTTCAACTGTTCAGCATTTTCAGTGCTGACAAAGCCCAGCTTTTGACACTCTGTTCCCAGACCCTACAAACTCAAACCTGTCGAGTGTCTCCACAGGCAGCAGGAACATGGACAGCTTCCCTTGTCTGTCCCGCCCCGGCCCGAGTGAACCCCAGTGATGCCGGGGTGCTGGAATGATTTCTATGCACGGAATGCTGATAAAAGGAGCCCATGGAGCACCATATTTAGCCTGGCTCCCACACCAGTGGGTGGGCACAACCGCTGAAAACTAACAACTTCCACAGCAATTCATCTATTAATACATTTCGTATGGAGATACAAGTAAAATAAATGATCTGTAAAAGCCACAAACAACACTCACTCTTACACAGCCACTAACATATGCACAACGAAGTTTTTTGCAGCAGTCCTCTACCTGATAAACTAACCATAAATAACCAGGTTTAATCATATTCAGACACTTCAATATAAGTATCTGCAACATCAAATAGAATAATTTTTTGCTACACGAAATAATACATTCTATTTAATAACCAATCACTTTTTTAACCTGGAAATACACACTGCTCTTGTTCTTGTTGCAAAAGTTTAATATGATTTTACAGGGTTATTTTATGCAACACTTATCAATAACTGAGCTAACATGTTATGAAGATTTTAGTGACTCGTTGTTTCATCTTACCTGGAGACTTCTTGTTTGCTCTTGCCTGCATCAGATAGGAGTGGCGTGGCAGCAGAGGCGAGGATGGCAGTGACATTGAGACTCCTTTGGCCAGGTTCGTTCTGTACGTGTCCTGGGAGCCTGGCTGCTCGCCAGTGGGGAAATCTGCATTGTGGCCAGATGTTGCTGTAACCTGCGAGGCATTCTCTGGGCAGCAGTCACCTGCTAAAAATAAAATTTTGTCATCTATTAGGTGATGTGCCAAAATAAACAGCCTAGAGTGGCATTGAAATATAAGTATTTAACACAAGAAAACATTTGCCAGCAACAACTGAGCATGACTTGCCCTACTGTGCCACCTCCACTGCAGAATCCAGATAACCACTGGGAAAATGTAAATACACAAGTAACATTTTAATTTAATGTAATAAAGAGAAAAAAGTGGAAGAAAAATCTCTGATTTTCAACAGAGTCAGCACTTTTCAGATTTCATCCCTAGGGTTAGTACCAAGTTTCCTGTGAAGATAAAAGTATTTTTCAAACTAAAAAGGTGTTTTAGCATCACTGTATTAGCATGAAAGTCAGGACCATCTGAAATACTGCTTACTGACCTAGTTAAAGGAGGGTTGGGTTACCCCTTACATGTAATGAAAAGGTAGATTACTAATAGGTACACTCAGAGATGTGCAGTCTAAGGTTTGTTTTTCCACTTTCAGTGCTAATAAAGAGGCTAATGATTTTCTTTCTCTGTTCTTTTGAAAATTAAACTTCTACAACAGTCGATTTAACACAGATTTAACATTGGCAATATTATTCCTTATTTTTCAATACAGAATATGTGAGTTTGCTTCAAAAGGTGTTGAAAACACAGTAGAATGGCAATGCAGCTAAATATAACTAGAAAACATTGGAAATCCTGTTAACAGTTTTTACTAAATACATATCTGTGTTGCAGTTTGGAATTTGTAAGTATTCCAGGTGGACTGCTGAGGGGTGGGGGGTGCAAAAGGGTTGACACATCCACCTGCAATTCCTTCGTTTCTATTTTCCCTTTTATGATGGCACAATCTGTATAATTCATTGCCTTCTTAGGAGACTTTTGAATTTTGAATTAATTTATCCTTCCCTATTGTATATGAAACATTACAACATGAAAGAGAGCTAGATGGAGATAAATAGCTCTAATCAGTAAGTTTAGAGTATTTGATCACAACAGTAACAGAAAAGATATTCTGCAGTCAATATAGAGATACTACTGCCTCTTAGCAATTTTTGTTCCAGCAGTATTCTGGTTTTTCTTTTTTCCTGATGCTGTGGTGAGCAGGCTTCCATGACTCAGCTTCTGAGAGCAGTATGACTTAAAAGACAAAAATCTAAAATGTGTACCACAGAAATTCCCCTTTTTCAATCACCAAATTTCCTAATTTTACAATAAGCCTTTGCACATTACCACGCACATCCCCATGGTGTTCAGACAGAACAGCTCTCTGGAGCAAAACTCACACCGTGAGAAAACCCAGTTGTACTGGCTTCAGTCTAAGGGTGTTGTATCCTCAGTGATGGTGAATGTGTTTGAACAGTGCTGTGTTCTGCTGAAGCAGAAAAAACCCTGTGTTAAGTGTAAAGAGGTTACGATACTATGCAATAGTACACATCTATGAGACAAATACC